>NC_090227.1:3153789-3278789 GCF_024489055.1 Chanodichthys erythropterus | reverse complement strand
GATAGTGTGTAATAGTGGATGACAACCGGCGCCATGTCACAACAGAAAGACTAGCATGTTTAATTTTTCTTTCCTCCACGATGGGTTCCGTCACATCTGTGATGTTGACCAATAGGAGCACAGAAGCTCTTCCTTACACAGCTTTCAAACATGGGGAAATGAGAGCAAAATTATGGTATTGATGCTGCTAGGTGGAATTACGCAATGGAGGAAAGGTTGGTGGAGCTATGCCAACAATAATGAGAATAAGAGGTAAATGCTGGCGAATGAGGCCCTTCAGCAGCCTGGTGAGCTCTGGAATTAGCATTAAGCTAACACTGTGCTTCGGTAGTTTGTTTACGTTCTTGTTTCTGGAAGTCAGTTGCTCGTTCCACCTTCTCTATGACATCATGCAAATTGTTAAGATGGCAAGTGATGATTGGTTGGGAAGCAAAGTGTAGTCTGACATGTTTTGACAACAATTTAGGTGTCAAAATTGTATAATCTGACACAGTGACTATCGTAGCAGACAAAAAATATTGTGTAGTCTGAACCTGGCATTAAAGGTAAAAGGTAAATTGACCCTCTCTGATACTAGCTAAAGGCTACAGAATAATCACTTTTAGACTTCAACCAGGACTAGAGGCAGATCTAAAATGCCTAGACTCAGATCAGATTAAGCATTGAGAACAGGTTTAACCATGTGCTTACCCTCATGCATTCTGTTATTCTTTGTCTGTTGAACACAAAGGGAGAAATTGTGCAAATGTTCATTCACCTCTTTTGTCAGGTGTCTAAAAACAAACAAACAAAAAAAAACAACAAACAAAAATAATACGTAACAATACTTTTACAGCATTAATTAATCTTAGTACATATTAATTTCAACATTTACTGATACATTAGTTTAAAGATTAATAAATACTGCATGTATTGCTCATTGTTAGTTCATGTTTTGTTAATACATTATCTAATGTTAACAAATGAGACCTTATTGTAAAGTGTTACCAAGTAATATATATGACTCATGCACTATATTCCAAGTATTCATACAAATAATAGCATACGGTTTGGAATGACATGAGGGTGAGTAAATAATGAATTTTCATTTTTTTGGATGAACTATTCCTTTAATGTTCTCATGTGCTGGATCTACTATCAGAACTAGGACAGCTTCATATTCAGATGGGATCTCATGAATTCTCATATCTGTATGATCTGAATAATTCTGCTAATTCCAACATAGCCAATGTGTCCGAGGGATACATTGCAGCCTCCATGAGTCTATGCAAAACATAAGCATTCATTATGCTAATGCATGCCAAACACACGTGGACACAAGCAAACAAATCTTGGTTTCATTAACTTACCAAATTAGCAGTCAAATTATTGAGAGAAGCCAGTGAGAATAGTGAATGTTTTGTCTGGAAACATGAGCACGCAAGTGTTATGGAAAGCAGTCTGGCAGACACAGAAGACGCAAAGTTTTATCTTTGAACATAAGTAAAACCAGTGCACTGCTTGTGTTTCAGAAAGATGAAAAGATATTTTCTGTTTCCTGATTCTTTGGAAACTTTGTATCCTATTTATACTACCTGAACACAGAGACATATATTTCTGTAGTCTTAACATTCACTTCTGTGTCACACAGTGAGGTTGGATCAGGAAAAGCTTGTTAAAGAAGAGGATATTCTCATTTCCAGGTTCAGACCTCTGTACAATCGAGATCAAACAACATGAAAAAAAAAAAAAAAAAAGACTGACAAAAAAAGTTTCCATAAGCTTATCCACATACAGTATTGGAATTTATTTTGTCGAGTAACTAATAAAGTAATATTACTTTTAAATTTAGAACAAAATATCTGAGTTACTTAGCTTTCCTGTCGCCATGTTAAGAGGAATTATGAGTAAGTGCTGTGTAAACACGATGGTTATTGTAGTTTAAGACTAAGGGCATTTTCAGACCTGTAGATTGTTTGTTTTGTTCTGAAACAGGGACTTAATTTGTTACAATGTTTCCTTTTCTTCTTGGTTCGGTTCGCTTTCACCAGGCAACATTTCACAGCTGAAAGGTTAGTTTGAGCTGCGCCCTCTACTGTACAGGTGTGAATTCGCATTTCCACACAATTTTTATGGAATAATGCAATATGGTAATGCAATACATTTTTTATTTATTTATTTATTTTTTACTTTTTAAAAATAACTTTCCCCAACACTGTCCGTACTGTACAGCACTGTACATTTTAATGTTTTATGTTGGCCTGTACACTCCACAGTCAGTTATGATTTAAAAGAATATTTCTACTGAAAATGAAAGTTTTTAGGTCATTCGAGACCCATATTACATAAAATCCTAAAATATTAAATACTTTTTTTTTTTTAAATCTTCACCTCGATCCCCCCCATATAACAACAGTTCATACTGACAGTGCAAACTCCAAAAAAAAAAAAAAAAAAAAACACTATAAAAGCACCTGAAAAAAGTCCATACAACTGGTGCACTATATATTTCAAGTCTTTATAAGAAAGAAAGATCTCAAATCAAAGATATCATGACATTTGGTTAGGAGACACTTCAGAACAACTGATATTTAAGGTTATTGTGACAAGTGACAAGTTTGTAAAATATACGGATGTATGGATGGACATCCAGCTAGTGCCAAACACCTTATTTGATTTAGATTTTGACCTGTTTATCACATATCATGTGGCTTCCAAAGATTTGTAATATAGCACTCAAGTCATGTGAACTACTTTTATGATACTTTGATTGTGGTTTTCTTTACTATTTGGAGCCTGACAGCCTGTGATTTTTTCTTGCTCCATGGAAAAGCATAAAGGTTTGAAACAATGTGACTAAAGGGTCGCAAATGTTATGTTTTGAGGGAACTATCCCTCCGTGCGCTTTTCTCATGGTCTAATTGAGTTGGAAATTAAGCCAGGTCTGGTAGTGCGTATGGGTGAGTGCATGTTTGGCATCTTCCCCTGCACTACCATTGTTGGATCCAACTTGCAAATCTGTAAAAATGTCTTTTTTTATTACTGCACTAAAATGTCAATGCCGCATAAATCGGATCCCAGTTTGTCAGCAGTTTGGCACACACAGCAAAAGCGCTGCTTAGATTCTCTGATATGGACGCAGCAATGCTTTCTTATCTAAAACGCATTTGTGCCTCCTGACGAGATGTGAGTGTTAATCAAAAAGTCGGGCAGTAATTCTCCCTAATGTTTCCAGTTACGTCCAGAGTTTTAATCAGGTGTCAATCTGATGCAATACACTATGCATCACCTCCTTACGTAAATACTATGGCTTGATCTAATTGCACCCACACTTTGTTTGACAGCTGGAAGTTAAATTTTCCTTCATCGACAAAACGTCCTGCCTTGCGGACTGATTGTACACCTGCTTCCAGCACTGTAGTCAAGGAACTGAAGTGAACTTGGTGTTGCAAGAGAACAGCAAAGCATTCTTTTAACAAACGATGACTGAGGCTTGATGTTATTGAGCCTGTCAATCCCTAAATGAACCTTTGGGGAGAAACTGAGGACGCTGATTTGCTTGCGTTTCATTAGGGATCAGAGCCCTTCCTTCACAAACAGTAGGTGAGCATGTGCTGGGCTCGATGAACACGGACTCCGAGTAATGCTCTGTATAGATAAATCAAAAGAAATCAATGCCAGTTCCAGCATCACCGCCTCTGTTGTGCAAATGAAGCCGGGCTTCTGAATAAGAAAACAAATCCCAGCCACGTTATTTTATTCTTTTGATACATCGAGAACAGTGTTATGAGGGTCTGTGTCTGACTGCGTTGCTTAGTAATAAAACATAAGATCAGTGATGTGATAGTCAAGCGGATCGTTAGGTAGTCAGTGCATAACTTCCGAGTTAGGATTTCAAAAGTACTGAGAAACTTAGATTAAAAAAAAAAAAAAAAAAGCAATGAGACCAGTCCGTACCGGTAGTAGCAAGCAAATGCTGATCCACTTCAATATCTGTGCATTATCTTATTGACAGGCAGTTAAGTTGCAAGATCTTTTTTTTTTATGCTTTTCTTAACTTATATGATGTGATCTGAAGTTTTTTTATTATTTTTTGCATGCACTTCCTGGAAATGATTATCTCTTCATCATGTCATTTTGAACATTTTGTCCTCAAAATTGACATGTTAGAAGCAGCAAAAATGGGCAAGAGTAAGGATTTGAGTGAGTTTGATAGGGCCAAATTGTGATGGCTAGACAACACGGTCAGAGCATCTCCAAAACTGCAGCTCTTGTGGGGTGTTCCCGGTCTGCAGTGGTCGTATCTATCAAAAGTGGTTCAAAAGAGGAACAGTGGTGAACCGGCAACAGGGTCATGGGCGGCCATGGCTCAGTGATGCACGTGGGGAGCGAAGGCTGGCTAATGTGATCCGATCCAACAGACGAGCTCCTGTAGCTCAAATTGCTCAAGAAGTTAATGCTGGTTCTGATAGAAAGGTGTCAGAATACACAGTGCATCACAGTTTGTTGTGTATGGAGCTGCATAGCTGCATAGCAGTCAGGGTACCTATGCTGACCCCTGTCATCCATGTGGGGGTTAGTTTGACCCTACCTAAGCGTTGTTGCAGACCATGTACACCCTTTCATGGAAACGGTATTTCCTGGTGGCTGTGGTCTCTTTCTGCAGGATAATGTGTCCTGTCACAAAGCAAAAATTGTTCAGCAATGGTTTTAGAAGCACAACAACGAGTTTGAGGCATTGATTTGGCCTCCAAATTCCCCAGATCTCAATCCAATCGAGCATCTGTGGGATGTGCTGAACAAACAAGTCCGATCCATGGAGGATCCATCTCGCAACTTACAGGACTTAAAGGATCTGCTGCTAACATCTTGGTGCCAGATACCACAGCACACCTTCAGGGGTCTAGTGGAGAAAAAACTCCTAATATTAGTCATAATGTTATGCCTGATCAATATATATATATATATATAAAGATTGTTTGATATGTGATAAAGATTTTTAAAATAAAGTATTTAAAGTATTTTAGGTGTATAACATGCAATGTGTAATTTTCAGTTTTTTTTTTAATTTTCAAAGCAAAATGTATCCTTTTTTAAATATATATATATATATATATATATATATATATATATATATATATATATATATATATATATATATATATATATATATAAGACTTATTGATCTTGAACACAGTCATGCGGGTCCTTTACTTTATAAGCACCATAAAAAAAATAAAAAAAATAAATAAAAATCTGTAAAATTTAGGGTAAAAAAATGGCAGCTGTGGTTGTCACACCTCTACCTTAAAAAGTAACTTTTCCACAAGATAAGATTTTAATGAGGTTTTCTTTTTAATAATTTAACTACTTTAAAAAGGCATTTAATTCATTATAACAATGACATACAAATGCCATTTTTAATGCATCAATTGCAAAATAGAAAAAAAAATAAATAAATAGAATCACGTAATTGATATTAGTGTGTGATTTTTTTGAAGGACCCTGCAAAGTGGATGTTGGCAGCTGTACATCGCTATAAAGGGTGAAAGGCAATTTCCTGACCTTGGTCTTTTGATGTCCTGCACCCAGCTAGGCAAGACCGATCCGCTTCGCACGGGCTCAGAAGTGCAGCTGGGACTATGGAAATGGCAGCCCTATGTTTCTGACGCCATGTAGGGTCTGGTGCTGATGTAGAATGGATAAGCAAACCCATGCCAAATTGCTGAACTGGCATCGGAAGGGAGTGACCTTTGGTGTCGGTGCCGCCAGCCCTTTGTTCTAGTGTCCCAGAGGTTGGATGGGACGGAAAAGCCAGGGACAGCGGATGGCGAGAGGTGGATTTGCCCAACAATACCCCACACCAGCTTGTTGCTCCTATTTCCATTTCCCTCCCAGCCACTGGCAGTCATTTGATGGCTATCTTACTTCATCAAAAGTAGCTCCAGGCTTGCGCCGTGTCTCAAAGGCTCTTGCATCAGGAGTCACTGCTGACGAAACTAGAACGAGACCTTCTGCTCCCAGTTTTTTGCTCTCTCTATTTTTTTATTATTATTATTATTATTGTCTACACTCCTGTTTCATTCTCTATTCAACTTAATCATCTTGCTCTCTTCCTGTTTTTTTTTTTTTTTCTTCTTTTTTTTCATTAGCGCTTAATAGATTTAAATCGCCTCGGGGGTAAAACTCTGCTACGGACATGAGTCGACTTTCAAGTACTTTGTGTGTGTGTGTGTGTGTGCGTGTGTGTGTGTGTGTGTTGATGCATGCATCCATGTTTTGCAAGGGCCGAAACAACTACACAAGCCTCAATCAGTGACAGACAGGGTGAGGAGGATACAGTAGAAGAAAAGTGCGTGTTTGTGTGTGTGTGCTGAAACATGGAGATCACTGTTGTGTTCTGTTCTGTGGTCTGCGCTCTAAATTAGTATTCTGAGCTGGCATTTGCTAGTTTTGTTGCTCGCTCAAAGTGCGCTGCTATGTTATCAACAGTCGCTCAATGGTGCCACCACTGTCAAATTTCTTGTGCTGTGAAATCACTCGAAGTTCACAGCACTCGCAGCTGCCATGTTTACTTTATTGGATTCTTCTCTCCTCCTTCCAGACCCATTCAAAACACAAGTGTTTTGCCCAAAGGCATCAATACTGTGCAGGTCTCCTGCTTCCAGTGTCTTTCCTTCAATATTTGCTGTTTGTGTTGTGCTAAAACACCAGAAAGCTCAGCGCTGTCATTGCAAGCAAAATGTTATTGTTTCTCAGAAATAAATAAATAAATAAATAAAAATTCCCATAAGATATATTTAAAAATAAACCAAGTAGCAACACTGTTGCTTATGCAACATGGGCTAGCATTATAAAAGTCCAGGGTTTGACACAATCTATTGTGAAATGATTTGTTGTGGACTGAAGTAAAGTGATATGATTGTGTTACTTGAAAACGTACTCTAGCAGTTCAAAAAGCCCTACGTCCTACGCCTTCTGTATTCAACTTACAGAACTGACGCAACGCCAGTTCCGCTTTTTTCATAATTTGAATACGGAAGGCGGTCTGGCGGAATCTGGATGTTTTACTTCATAACTTTTTTTTTTTTTTTTTTTTTACACAAATGCATCTCTTCACTTCAGAAGGCCTTTATTAACGCCCTGGAGCCGTGTGGAATATGTTTATGATTGATTTGTTTCTTCAGCTCATACTTGTTTAGTAATGCCATTATAAAGCTTGGATGCGTCAGGATATTTATTGATATTTCTCAGATTGTGTTCATCAGAAAGAAAAAAGTCATATGCACCTAGGATGGCTTGACGGTGAGTAAAGCTTGGGCTAATTTTCATTTCAATGTGAACTAATTCTTTAAACGCATGAATGTTTCACCAATCATTATTACATATTCGGGTCTTTAGCGACCCAGAACTATATCTAACACAGATGGATTTCTAACAATAAGCATGCAACACTCCTGATGTTTTCATAACAATTACAAAAGAATAAAATAAAGCACATGTAATTTCCAGTGTCTTGAAAATCAATATTTTGATCACTGACAGTGACACTAATATATGATTGAGTACAGTACTGCTGAGCCATTTGAAGTTTTTCTGATGATACTTGTGTATTCTTTTGTTTTATACCTGCGGTAATTAGGAATGAAACATCACATCATTGTTGTGAATCAGACATTTCCACCTCCATCAAATGCACTTATTGAGTCAACGGAGATTCAATTATCAGTGATGTTGTCTACACTGGATGCGGTGTGACACGAGCGACAGTTCTCTGACAGTAAATGAATGCCTCGTTCTAATTATGACGTACTGACATGAAGGACAAATGCTTTTCAACGGGCACTTTGTCGCGTCCAGTGTAGACAGCTTTTAGCTTTTGCGATGCGAGCGACAGACCGGTGTAGACACAGTGTTAGGTTAATGATCAAAAAAGCTGTGGGAATAATGAAATAAATATCCACGTTTCATTAAAATTGACTATTTGCATGCATGCTAATAGTCACTGTAGAGATTTATAGCTATTCAGATTTGATATAAACACTGTTTGATTGCCCCCTCAGTGTATCAGTGGCAGTCACACAGAGCAAAAGCTCCATAGAAAGCTTTTCATAAACCCAGCAAACCCTTCATCAAGTTTTCTGTGTGCTGTGCTTTCCCTCGATGTGTGTCCACTTGACTACCCATGTGAAACTGTGTTATTAGTTCCTGTTACATTGCAGTGTCCAGTGCCAGTGACAGGAGGTGCAAAGACATCCACACCGGGCATCTTCAAACTCGGGAGGGGAAAAAAGATGAAGAAAAAGAACCAGAGTGCTGCAAAATAAAAGCCCCTCAAAGCTTCAAAGCTCTTCCCGGAGTCAACATCTTATGAATTCCAAAGGCTTTTTTTTTTTTTCTTTTCTTTTCTTTTTTTTTTTTTTTTTGAGCCACACATCTCTTCCTTGCAAACTTCCCCTGACATCCACCCCCAACGTCCCCCCTTTTTACCAGCTCAACCTTCTATCCTTCGTTCCTGTCCTCCCCCGCCCTCTCCTCTCCTCCTCTTGGGTCTAAATAGAAAGTGACAAGTCTTCCTGTTCCCGTACAAAATTTATGATCAATGTTTCATTAATCACAGATTCTTAAAACATTCTGCTCCTTTGGGATCTTCATCTCTTCTTAAATAAAACAGGAAGCACCAGGCTTACTCCGAGGAGGATGAGAATATGTAGGAACGCTCTCTTCAATTCTTTGGCACTGGTGAAATAATGGTCATTGTTTATGACATTCATGCACTGAGAGCCCAGGCAATGCAGCGACCCGCTGAGCTTAATGTGTTATCTAAATGTCACATCTCATCCTACCGGGAAAAAGAGGGATTACGCCTTGCATAGCTCCTGCTTTAGAAATGGACAAACAAAATGCATTTATTTATTTATTTAAGGACTTAACAGATTTCACCTGCTTTAAGAGGAAAACAGGGCCAGAAGGTTAATTTAGGAATGCTTATACCTTGGAAATGCTTCCTTTGGATGCTAATGTGGAACAAAGAGATACTGTAGAGTGAAGAGAAAAAGAAAACAACAACAACAACAAAAGCTCTGATGACATCCATTCCTCCTGCCTCGAACAAACAATTGTGCTTCAAACACGGAAACTTCTTCAGCAGGACAGCTGGAGCTTAGTTCACTAAAGGACACCAGGCAGCCATTGCTATCTTCAAAGACTTCCCTTAACAATTCAGTCATTTAGGAAGGATCTTCTATTATCTATGGCCAAACATGACATGCATCCCACTCTGAATTTATGTTTGAATTCTTGGTTAAGGCACAAATAGCCATTCTCTTAAAGGTGCCCAAGAATGATTTTTCACAAGATGTAATATAAGTCTAAGGTGTCCCCTCAATATGTCTGTGAAGCTTCAGCTCAATATACCCCATAGATTATTTTTTAATTAATTTTTTTAACTGCCTATTTTGGGGCATCATTAACTATGCACTGAATTTTTCGGCGCCGCCCCTTTAATTCGCCTGCTCCCTGCCACACGAGCTCTCGACTATATAACAGCGCATTTATAAAGTTCACACAGCTAATATAACCCTCAAATGGATCTTTACAAGATGTTCATCATGCATGCTGTGTGCATACATCGAATCATGTGAGTAAAGTATTTATTTTGATGTTTATATTTGATTCTGAATGAGTTTGAGGCTGTGCTCCGTGGCTAACGGCTAATGCTACACTGTTGGAGAGATTTATAAAGAATGAAGTTGTTTTCATGCATTATACAGACTGCAAGTGTTTAAAAATGAAAATAGTGACGGCTCTTGTCTCCGTGAATCCAGTAAGAAACGATGATAACTTTAACCACATTTAACAGTACATTAACAACATGCTAACAAAACATTTAGAAAGACAATTTACAAATATCACTAAAAATATCATGATATCTTGGATCATGTCAGTTCCCTTTCAGTCGGTCACGTTCGACGTACGTCAGTAGTGACCGACGAATTGGGATATCGCTTAGAGAGCCCTATCATCTTCGTGTAAACTAAAACAAGCCAATGGAATTGGCGTGCGATATTTGCATAATGCGCACCGCCCCCGACAGGTGTATATAAATAGGAAGCAGATGCAATCGCACTCTGTCTTTCGCTTCGGAGCCATTCACTGGTGTCCTATTTAGAAGACTCCTTTCTTCGTGTGTTTTTCTTACTAAAACACTGCCTCAGAAGAGGATCTGCAGCGAGCTTTGGTGCTGGTGAAGAGGGCACGTGCAGCGAGGTCGCGAGTGTCTGAGGAGCCGAGCTATAAGCTCTAAACTGCTGTTTTCACAGCAACACAAAAAAGAGTGTGTGTGAGGCAGCGATTTGGGCCGGTTCCTCGGTGTGTCAGGGAGTGGTGTACCTGACACATCGCGTCGCTCCCTGGGTGCTTCAGCACGAGTGAGTTGACTTCCCCTTCTAAAAGAGCTTTACAGACGAACCCTGACAGTATGTCATTTCGTCTGTGCGTTAATGGGTGCGGTCGTTCCCTGGTCCCTGCTGATGGGCACAATCGTTGCATCTCGTGTTTGGGCATTCTGCACGCTGAAGCAGCTTTTGTGGATGGTTCATGTTCCCATTGCGGGAACATGACTATCGCGATGCTGAGGTCGAGACTCTCCTTCCTGAAGTCTCAGGAAGCGGGGGTCCCCTCTCCTATGCCGCGTACGACCGTTTTTTCCGGCCCCGGGAACCGGAATGACGGTACGGCGCTGTATAGGAAGGGTGACCTGAGGATTACGGTCAGGGCTTCCCCGCCGAGCGGAAACGCTCCTCGGGCCCCTGCCGCCTCATCAGCACCGCAACCCATCGTGCCACCGTTGGTTTCCGCTGGGCCCTCTACGGACTGTCCAGCCGTTACCTTTGGTGTGCCGGCGGCGGATCGGATGTCGATCGCTGCATCGGAAGGTGAGCCTGAGTCCTCGGGGGAGGATTCGGACGCGCTGCCGCCCGGGACGGTAGCGTTGCCCGAGTCGGATCCCGAGCTTACGGCTGTGCTCTCCCGGGCCGCCTTGTGCGTCGGGCTTGAGTGGAACCCTCCACCCTGTCCCGGCCCATCTCGGTTGGACGATTGGTACTTGGGGGAGGGTCGCGCTGGTCAAATCCAGCGTCCCGCCCCAATGCCTTTCTTCCCGGAGGTACACGATGAGGTGACCAGGTCTTGGCAAGCTCCGCATGGGGCTCGTACAGTTGGCCCGCTTCAAGAAGCTGTTGTCAGGCAAGCACGTTCTAGTCCGCTCAGACAGCACTGCGGCCGTTGCGTACATCAACCGTCAGGGTGGTCTACGCTCCCATCGCATGTCGCAACTCGCCCGCCATCTCTTGTTGTGGAGTCAGAAGTATCTGAGGTCCCTTCGGGCCACTCATGTCCCAGGTGTGCTCAACCGTGCAGCCGACGAGCTGTCACGGCAGCCTCCACTTGCGGGCGAGTGGCGGCTCCACCCCCAGGCGGTTCAGCTGATTTGGCAGCATTTCGGCGAGGCTCAGGTAGACCTGTTTGCCTCCCCAGAAACTGCCCACTGCCAGTGGTTTTATTCCCTGACCGGCGGCACGCTCGGCACGGATGCCCTGGCACACAGCTGGCCCCCGGGTCTGCGCAAATATGCGTTTCCCCCAGTGAGCCTTCTCGCACAACTCCTGTGCAAGGTCAGGGAGGACGGGGAGCAGGTTCTGTTAGTGGCTCCATACTGGCCCACTCGGACCTGGTTCTCAGACCTCATCCTCCTCGCGACAGCCCCTCCCTGGCCGATTCCTCTGAGGAAGGACCTCCTGACTCAGAGACGGGGCACCCTGTGGCACCCGCGTCCCGATCTGTGGAACCCTTCACGTGTGGTCCCTGGACGGGATGCGGAGGTTCTGAGTGATCTCCCGCAAGCGGTCGTAGACACCTTCACTTCCGCTAGAGCTCCTTCCAGGAATCTCTATCCGTTGAAGTGGAACCTGTTCGTCGAATGGTGCGCCTCTCGCCGAGAGGACCCCCGATCATGTTCGGTCGGATCCGTGCTTTCCTTTCTGCAAGATGGGTTGGAGCGAAGGCTGTCTCCCTCCACCCTCTAGGTGCATGTTGCCGCTATTGCCGCACATCACCATGCAGTTGTGGGTCCCTGGGGAAACACGATCTGATAATGCATGCTTTTTCGGTCGACGAAACGTGCCTAGAATTCGGGCCCGGTGATTTTCACGTCATCCTGAGACCCCGGCCCGGATACGTGCCCAAGGTTCCTACCACTCCCTTCAGAGATCAGGTAGTGAACCTGCAAGCGCTGCTCTCGGAGGAGGCAGACCCAGCCCTAGCTTTGCTCTGTCCCGTCCGCGCTCTGCGCGTTTACGTGGACAGAACGCAAAGCTTCAGGACCTCAGATCAGCTCTTCATCTGTTACGGAGGCCAGCAGAAGGGAAAGGCTGTCTCCAAGCAGAGGATGGCCCACTGGTTAGTGGATGCCATCGCCTTGGCGTACGAATCCCAGGGCGTGCCTTGCCCGCTCGGGTTGAGAGCCCACTCCACCAGAGGGGTGGCCTCTTCCTGGGCGCTGGCTCATGGCGCCTCGCTGACAGATATCTGTAGAGCTGCGGGCTGGGCGACACCTAACACGTTCGCTAGGTTTTATAGCCTACGTGTAGAGCCGGTATCCTCACGTGTACTCGCATCCACTAGTCGGTAGACGTGTTGTACCCACTCTAAGTGTCGGCTTGCAATGCCATTCCCGCCACTGGCCGGATACGTGCATACTTTCTCTCCAGTCGTGTTCCCCGCTTGGCGAACCCTGTCGAGTTCCTCCGCCTCCCCCTTCGGCTCGGACATTGCGGAGTGTCTGATGCCAGGCCTACATCCGTCGCTGACGCTGTCTGTTGGCTGGGGCCCATATGTCGTGACCCCTCTACGTGAGCGGTCCCATATGTGTATTTTCCACGGTTTAAAACTCCCTACGGGCCAAGTCCGTGTCTTTCCCTTAGCAGAGCCAGCTCTGCTGTCACCTGTCAGATGAGTCTCCCCCTAACCAGGTGGAGCCATCCCAGGGACTCCATATGCGTACTGCCCCCCGGGCCAGTCCATATGTGTATTCCCACGTAAACTCCTCCCCCATTGGGTAGGTAGTGGTCTCCGCAGCGTCCCTTCGGGTTCGCTTTCCCAGTGTGTCTAGTTTACTTAGTGGGTAGTGGTAGACAGCAGTAGACTCTCTCGGTGTAAGCTCGCCCCCTTCACCGCCAGCCGGTGCTATGGGCGGCTGAGCTTGCGCTGGGCACTGGAAGGGGTTTCGTAACTGTGGCGCTTTAGTTGGGATCCCAATTCGTCGGTCACTACTGACGTACGTCGAACGTGACCGACTGAAAGGGAACGTCTCGGTTACGTATGTAACCCTCGTTTCCTGAAGGAGGGAACGGAGACGTACGTCCCGTCGCCACAGTTTCTGTACCCTCGCTGTAGTGCGGACACCAGTTGTCTCCTCAGCGAAAAACAGAGTGCGATTGCATCTGCTTCCTATTTATATACACCTGTCGGGGGCGGTGCGCATTATGCAAATATCGCACGCCAATTCCATTGGCTTGTTTTAGTTTACACGAAGATGATAGGGCTCTCTAAGCGATATCCCAATTCGTCGGTCACTACTGACGTACGTCTCCGTTCCCTCCTTCAGGGAACGAGGGTTACATACGTAACCGAGACGTTATTATTGCTCCATCTGCCATTTTTCGCTGTTGTTCTTGCTGGCTTACCTTGTCTGTGCACAGATCCAGATGTTAATACTTCCTTTCTTTGTATAATGCTCGAACATGGGCTGGCATATATGCAAATATTGGGGTCGTACATCCCGACTGTTACGTAACAGTCAGTGTTATGTTGAGATCCGCATGTTTTCCGGAAGTCTTTTAAACAAATGAGATTTACATAAGAAAGAGGAAGCAATGGGGTTTGAAACTCAATGTATGTCTTTTCCATGTACTGAACTCTTGTTATTCAACTATGCCAAGGTAAATTCAATTTTTGATTCTAGGGCACCTTTAACTTGCACTTGAAGTCTAGTCTATTTTGCAGCTTATTCTGGAAAGGAACAGCCCACCTGGACAGGTAGAGACCATCTGACTGAATTATTAAGCAACCAGTCGCAGTTTTTTTTTTTTTCCCTCAAACCTAGGCTCAATGGAAAAAGCATGGCTCTACCTACATTTTTGCAAACATGTACCTATACAGAAAAATTCACTGCAGTTTCTAGCTTTACACTGTTTCTTGGAAAAAAAAAAAAAAAAAAAAAAATGTATTGTGACACTTTTACCATAGTGATGAATTTGTAAACTATTTTCAACTAAAAACAGAAAACTTTTTTAGGCCATTCATTCACACGTCAACAGCATTGTGGTGGCCTGGAAATGCAAACATTTGAAAACAAGATAATAGATAATGTCATCTGTACAAAGAAAAAACGTTTCTGTTTTTAGTACATTGTTGTCATGTACCCTAATACATTTTGACATCACATTGTATGTGTGTGCGCTTGTGTCATTATGGTGAGGGATGATTATTTAAAATATATTATACTTCTAGGCTGACAAGGACTTATTATTAATAAAATAATAAGAAGGCTACTAATTGTTTAATTCCTGTAGCTTAGGTTATGCTAAGGTTATGGGGTTTTATTTCTAGGGAAAGTTTATAATAATGTATGACCTTTATTGCATTGTTTGTATCCACACCTGCAAGTGAATTTGTGAATGAATCATTGAATTTATCATTATCATCATCATTTCATGAGTTCACACTTACAGAACACATAAGTATAGTAAAGGTTATGTGTTTTTAGTATGCTGTCCAAGAGGAGGGCTCCGAGCTCTGAATTTTGGCCCGAACCCAGAGTACTCCCCCTGGTTTTGATACGAATAGTTAGAACTAGAAGTGAGAAGATGGGGTGGTGAAGGGATGCTGTCAAACGAATAGAGTCTGCAGTATATATATATATATATATATATATATATATATATATATATATATATATATATATATATATATATATATATATATATATACCTTTTGTCATTAATTACGTTGATTAACTGAATACGCTCCACTCGTGTTAATCAGGTTAATTATCTGAACATGCTCCTACCCAACATCATTTGTTGCCATGGTTTTTGATTAGAGTTTGATCATGCATTGTAGATGTTCACCCACACTCACCCAGAACCACAGCCCACTGCAGAACTAGAGCTCACTCCCACCTGAGCCTGCAGCCACACTCGTCCCGGACAGAGCCAGCACAAGCTCAATTGCTGCTCTAGAAAAAATACAGTCGTCCCCAACTTCACTCACAATTAAATACGGTCTTTGAGATGCATGTGAAAGACTTTTTTATTTTTTTTTAAATTGAAAAAAATGCACATAAATAAAAGCACACATAAGCATGTTTTCTGTTTCTTTTTTTTTTTTTTCATTCTGCAAAGTAAAAAAACAAAAAAAAAAAAAAAACAACACAACCACTAGTACAGCTGCAAATTCAAATTCTGTATTATTATAAGAAGTATATGTACAGGTCCAGAGTGCCATAAGACGATTCAGGAGAATTCCCGGTGGGCCGCTGAAAAATTGGGATGGCAGCAGTACCTCTTCGATATAAAATTTCACAGTTTCATACAGGACCCAGAAAGTACAAGTTTATAGCTCTTTTTTTTTTTTTTTTTAATAGGAGACACACAGAAAGTGGCAAATCAGTGGTAGTTCTACTACTAGCGAAGCGACAGTGTGCAAGCGGTGCTCGTACAACCGAAATCCCATCACTTGCACATGCACAGCACTTCGTTGTTATAAATATTATAAATATTAATATATGGTGTATATATTACGCATGCAGTAAGGTGGTGTTATATGACTTCTCCCCCGCTTTCTCTTACACACACATACATAAGCCTACCTTTCAGAAGCGTGTGTCGGGCTTTAAAAAACTTTAGTTATTACCAGCAGTAAAAGTCGTCATCCTTTGTAATCATGTCCAGATAGTTTTATTCGTTTTGATGATATTTTTGAATGTAAAACAGGGTGTTTTTGCATGTAGACTGATGCTGCTCTAAGAGTGCAGTGGGGTGGGGGTGACTAGGTAGAATGAAGGGAAGTTCATTTATATTTAGAATAACTAATGGGGTGATAACTTATTGGTATACTTGAAATAATTCCAAATTAATGTCCAAAATAAATAAAATTAATTATTTAATTATTTAATTAAATATCTTTCTTTCTTGCCACTATAGGTGGCTACCTAGTCACGTGCCAGCCCTGGTCCCGGAGCCCGAGCCAGTAGCAGAGTCTGACCATGTGTGAGAGCTGGCATCCATGCCCATCCCATTGGGAATTTTGGAGTTGGAATTGCCTAGACACCCACGCTCCAACCCCTGATGTATCTCCTTCTCCACAAGTCTTGCCTCCGAGCCCATGACTCCACCTATATTTGGCTAATTTAATGATATAGAACACATTTTTTTTTAATTATTATATATATATATATTTTTTTTTATCAAATTCAAATAACTCCTGGTAGTTGACTAAAGCCAGCCAATCAGATTGGAACTTGTAATTTCAGTAGTGCTTGTCATTTTTGTGTGCCTCATGCATCAGATGATCAGTGAGCGGGCTGTAGGCGGTCCGTGGGCGTGCTGTCTGAGGTTGAGACTAGTCTTACTGTAGAATATTCCTTCTCTCTCAAAGTGATTCATTATAGGGAACATACTGATGGAAAAGGCAGTTGAAATGCATGAAAGTGAACTCCGCTGGCTAAAGCTGTCAGGAATCAATGACCTGTGGACTGATCTTCAGAATTATTGGCTTCTTAAAAGTATTCCAGCTATATAATTAACCGCCCTTAACCAAGGGGCACAAAGGTTAGGTTTAAAAAAGAAAAATTGCTTCAATTCAAGCCTCTACCCATAAAGAGTCGGTTCTCTGCTCACATCCTTTGAAAAAAGCATAGCCCCTCACACCTCTCATGGCTGCTCCTATTCATTAACCTTTGGCTTCTAACTTATATGGGCTTTTATTTTATTTTATATGGTTCAGTGAATTATAAATATGTGGACTCCCACAATATTTGCCAGAAGGAAATTCAGTATTCCTGACTGAGCAGTTTAAATCATTAGCAGGATGTACAAGAAAATAGTTTTCTCAACCACTGATTCAACTTAAAACTGCAGGTTTAATGCACTGATAGCATTTTGGGTCAATAGCTATGTTTCCATCCACTTATTTTTATTTGCATTTTGGGGTATTGCATACAAAAGTAAGAGAAAAAAAAAAAAAAAAAAAAAGCGCTGGATGAAAATGCCAAAATGCACATGAATTCTAAAACTGTGCATAAAAAAAAAAAAAAAAAAAAAAAACGTATGCACTGAATTGAATTTTTATACAGTAATAAAACTTGCACATAAACTATGATGGAAACACATTTACTAAATAAATCCCTTGATACGCAACAACAACAACAACAACAAAAAAAAAAAAACTCATGTGGCTTTGCCTCAACAGAGGATGTGATTGGATAACTGGACTAACCATCAGACCAATCATATCGCAGAGCATTTCAAATGTCTCCTGAGCTGTAATTCCCTCCCAGAAGTGTCTCACACAATTGCGTTCCCAAAGAAAAGGCACCTGAAAGCAAGATAGCACAACAGTGTTTATTGCGTTTCGTCTGCACTCTCTGAAACAAGTCATGTATGATGGAGGAAAAGAGAACCACAGTGGCGTCCTTGGTTGCAACAACTTCCACTTTTATTGCAGGTATTTTGCGGCAATTTCCCAGGAACTGACCGTGTTGTTCTCTTGAACACATGGGAAGAAAAAACGCTGCTTTTTTTTATTTATTTTTTTTCAAAACCATATGAATTCAGCACATACTAAGAGTACAATTATAAGAACTTGGGGCATGTTTTAAAGTTTTTTTTTTTTTTTTTTTTTTTCCTTTGTCATGAACACTTTGACCCTTTCAACAGAGACTGCTGAGTTTCTGTTTCATATTGTACTGTATTTTTCATTTACTAAGCATTTTGTTGGAACTGAATGTACAGAACCACAAACCATGAAGAAAGAGCTCCTGAAGACATTTGGAAATGTGAGGGCTAATTAAGCATGAGTGCATTAATACTAATATAAAGCTTTTGCCTTGTGTGGCCAGTGTTCATTTCCTCTCCTCCAGCCTAGAGATCAATATGGTTCGCCACAGGGGTCAAGTTGATTAGATTCTGGTGCAGCCGATCGGAATTCTTTTATCGGTTTATAATCATTGAGAGTAGTTTCAATTTGTAGAGGAGATCCTGACTTCCTGTGATCTGAGTAGAAACTGCACACATGCGATTCCCTTGAGCTACAGGGCTGGATCTTACATATTCTCATCCTAGTAATAAAACACAACAGAAGCTGAAGGCAGACTTTTCCCATATGCACTTTCCATCAGTCAAGACTGCAGCACGATGCTTATTGATTTCTCTCCATCCAGGTTTATCTCAAGATTATGTCTGGCGCACATGAATAACAGATAGAGTCAAATTAAATTTAAATGCATCCTTGGAATCAGACATACATACGTATTTAACATTTTTTCACAGGTTAAGGTGAAAATAAATAAGATGAGAACATTTAGAGGCATGTTTGGATCCATTCATATTTTTCTGAGCCATGATCAGAACATGATTAATACCCATAATGTAATTTAGTTTCAAGTTAAACAGATATTCAGTCTGAAATAAGTGGATTGTGAAAGATTTGATTGGATTTTGATAAGCAGTTATCGATATTACTGTAATGTTATCAACATATGTACATGTATGTATCTATGTATTTGTTTATTTATTTGTTTGTTGGACTTACTATAAATACAACACAAAAATGTTGTTGGAAATACTGAGGATGGATGGAGAACATGCCTGCAAAGTTGACACTCTGAGGTGTTGTGGAATGTGTGTACAATAGTTTTGATGATTTTGATCATGAACACCCCCCCCCCCCCCCCCCCCAGATTGAACATCTGACAGCATGTGATGAATGCAGTTCATCCATACATGCCTCTGATAAATTACTCCCCTCCACTTCAGATCCATTTCCTCATCATATAAAGCACATACTGTATTGCATTAGGTGCCCATTACCATTATGCATTTTGGCAAAGCTGCTAACACTCTCATCAGTCTCACACCAGGCAGCCGACTAACAGGATACTACAGCACTATATATTCCATATATATTGTGCACCAGCTTTAGTGGGCTTATTTGCAGCTTTGTTTTTAAGGAAACACAATGGGTGTGAATATTCATTGTAGTAAATTAGATTGTCCTCTTAGGAAAGCTAACGCAAATGCGTCACATTTAGTCGCAGTGCTAAGACTATGGGTTATATCATTTTATATGAAATGTGAATGTTTCACACTTTTATATGTAAATGCCTTAATTAGATTTGGTAATTCATCCAGTATAGCACAAACCCCCTGCTGCACATTAAATTATCCGTGTCACCTAAAACATGCTTATCTGTTCATTCACAAAATAGTTTTCAGCGTATTTATTCAAAATAATAACTTTTTAACAAATAAAAATGTGGGCTGCCCTGCAGCTCAGTACAGCGACTAATTTACAAACACTTTGTGACTCATATTTTATTGACAGTTTATCTTTTATGACTAATATTGCTATTGATTCAACTCTGACTTATTTAGTTATTTATTGAAAATGTTCCTGGCTAAAGATAATTAGGAATATTAGGTGTCATTCTTTATGTCTGTTTATTTGTTTAGTAAAGTGCATTTTAACAGCTTTCTCTGTCTCTCCAAACTCTCCGCACAGCTTCCGTGCCTGAGAGAAAATACGTGCCTCAAAAAACTTTGTAGACAATCTAGCCGCATGATGCAATTTTCAATTTTCCTCCAATAAGTGAAATAATCACATCCATTTCCTGATATTCTGCGCCATTTATTTTCCTCTCGCCCTTATTTTCCTCTTCTCCTCCTCTTCACTTGGCCCAGTTTGAGTCTTTGCTTTAGTTGTCAGTGTAGAATAGACTCTGCATGCATTAGAATGGCAGGCTGAATTATGAAAATGATCCCAGAACTAATATTTAAACAGTTATGCAACAAAGAGAGCTGAAATTCATACAGCCCACTGAGAAGCACGCACACTCTGAAGGAGTATGCATATTGATAACTCTTTGTAGGAAGGAAGTGACGCATAAATTATCCTCTAAACAGTTTACTTTGTTTTGTTGGGTTGTTTGGGTTTCAGTGTGATTCCCCAGTACTGGTCAAATCTAATCACAGCAGCTGTTGGAACACATTTCTAATCTGATCCATGCATTTGCTGAAATAAGTATTATTAAACATTTAATTGACAAGATTTTATCATGTAATATATATATATATATATATATATACTGAAAGTATGTTTTAAATATATATGTACATTTACACAACAACTATGTACTAAAAACTGCAAGTATTTCCTTAGCTTTTTTTTTTTTTGTGTTTGTGTGTGTGTGTGTGTGTGTAGACGACAATGTTGTCAAAACTATCACAGTTCACATGGATCCACAAAAACGATTAAAAGCTCTGTATTCTGCTGCCAGGCCAGTAGTTGGCGATGTCACTTTGTAAAGAAAAAACTATGTGCCTATGGACTGAATATATAATACGCATGAACATGACGTTACCATTTCCACAAATTTGTGTTTTGTTTTGGAGACTGTAATGGTATCGTTTTCAAAAACTTGCACTTTGAATCCCGTTTTCAAATACTTGCATTTTCCCGGTTTTAGTTAAAACGGTGTTGTGTAAACGGCCCCTAAAATGAACCATGAAAAGCCATGAAAAGCAACACCTGACAAATAATAATACATTTTATTTGTAATGCACCCTTTCTCATACTCAAAGTGCTTTATATGGAATCTTGTTTCTGCCACCAAATAAAAAATAAAAAAAGGTAATTGCAATTTTATCTCACAATTCTGACTTCTTTTCTCAGAATTGCAAGATATAGACACAATTGTGAGTTATGTCAAAATTGTGATATAAACTCACAATTCTGAGAAAAAAGTCATAATTGCAAGATATAAACTCACATTTCTGAAAAAAAAAAAAAGTCAGAATTCTGACTTTATAACTCACGATTGTGACTTTATGGTCCAGTTTCACAGACAGGGCTTAGACTAAGTCAGGATTAGGCCTTAGTTCAATTGGGGTATTTAAGTAGCTTTTATAAACGTACCCTAGAAGAACAAAAAAAAAAAAAAAAAAAAAAAAAAAAAAAGTACTGATGTGCATCTTGAAAAAAAAAAAACAATGGCACTGACATATTTTAAGATATGTCAGTACAAGTTGCTTTCAGTTAAAGACCCCCTGTGGTGCAAATCATTTTTTTTTATGTTGTTTATATGTCTATGTAGTGTTTTTAATATGCTTTAAGACAAACCATGTGCAAATTCTTAAGACAGCACAATTGTTGATTATTTTATGTTTAAAACTGCAGTAAACCGAAGACAGTCTAAAATAGTAGGTGCTTGTGATGTCACAGACTACCTTGTAACCAATCAAGACAATGTGCAGGCAGGCTTTAGCATATCATTAACTATGACTGCTCTGAAGCAGAAGAGAGAAGCCAGGTTATCCATTTTCTGTTGATATGAAAAATTGTGTAGATTTAGTAATATAGCGAGTCTATGATGTATATTATGGTGTTATGATGAACTATTTGCCTTTCTCCACTGACGTTCTAAGTTGTTCAAAGCGTTTGGGATACTGATTGTTGGAAGTCAGCTGTCTGACTCTGAGCTATATTTATTATTAGCTGTTTGATAATGTAGTCAAGCAAAAGGCTAATAATTTTAATTAGCTACTGTTATGTGTCCGACAGAACCGTCGCAAGGGCTGTGCCAAGTGTGCAAGCGCATATCACGGCAAAGTAGCAAAACTGACAGCTGAAGTAAAGCCAATAAAGTTCATGTTTTTGACCTTCAAAATATTTTAATACTATAAAATATAGCTAAAACAATATTGCTCTGGGCGTGTGACCATAATTCGTGTGCATATGTTAGTCAGTGTGGTATCGCACGTCAAGTTCGGAGATAGCTTTTTCAGTCCATTTTAAATTCTTATTTTGGCTAGATCTGGAATGGATCAAACCAGATATTAGCCTACCTGATGAGTTCAAGTAAATACGCTGGAAATCCGCGCTCATTCATGGCTGTGCATTTATTGCATGTAGGCTACACAGTAAATTTTGCAGTGATAAATGAACTCTATAAGAGTCAAATTTAACACTCGGCCCGAGTGTATTTGGTCCCACTCAGAATTGGTGATAAATTGACTCTCGTCATAGTGTTAAATTTTCAGAGTTAAATTAACTCTATTTTGAGTAAAACTTTAACACTGCTCAACACTGAATAGTGTTACTAGAGTTTAACACTAGGAGAAATTAACTCTTTTTAGTGTTACTTGAGTTTAACACTAGGAGAAATTAACTCTGTTTGGTGTTACTAGAGTTTAACACTAGGGGAAAATTAACTCAGATTAGTGTTAATATTTCACTTATGTAGAGTTTATTTACATTTGTAATAGTGAAAAATTCTCAAATTTTAAAACCCTATTGGTGTTTTTAAAACAGAAAAGAAAACAAGTTCAACGACATCACATTAAAAATATTTATTTAAACGTTATCAGGCTCAAGAAACATACACGTATATGCACAAAAATACATCACATCTGCATGAAATGACAATACATCACTATATGCAGTACAGAATCTGTTGAACCGCCTAGCTAAGCAGTCTTGCTCTAACCTCAGCAATACAATAACTTCCACTTTGTCAACATCTTTGTTGTACACTGTGGTCTGAATAAAAGTGTACATGTTGTGTAGAATAGTTTTATAAATGGTGCCAAAAACAAAGTGTGCCTTAAAATGTTAGTTCACCAAAAAATAAATTCTCTCCTTAACTCACCCTAATGTCATTCTAAACCTGTAAGGCTTTTGTTCATTTTCAGAACACAAATGAAGATATTTTTGATGAAATCTGGGAGACTTCTGTCACTTCATTAACAGCCTACACAACTACAACTTTCAAGGCCCAGAAAGGCAGTAAAGACATCATTAAAGTAACCCATGTGACTCTGTTGATTTAACTTACTTTAACTTAACAGTTTTATGGAGCAACACAATACCGGACTTGAGTACATGAGAGCACAACGACGCATGAGTGATTTGTTAAAATGAAAGCAGTCGTTGTGTGAATAGGTTAAACCAATAGAGTAACATGGATTACTTGAATGTCTCATTGCTACCTGTCGGGGCCTTGAATGTGCTATCTTCATTGTTGTTTCGAAGATGAACGAAGGTCTTACGGGTTTGGAACGGCATGAGGGAGAGTTAATGACAGAATTTTCATTTTTGGGTGAATTAATCCCATTAAAAATATCATCAAAAGGCATCAAAAAAAGACTGACTTGAATGGAATGACATGTTGATAAAGAATGAAGAACTGGTGAACTGAATTCTTGGTTTCAACAGCCAGGTGATAGGGCTAAGCACTTCCAGCGATGTCTTGAAGATGCTCCTCAATGCTCGTTTCACTCTGAGAAAGCCAAGCAAATTGCAGAGGACTAATGTTAAATAATGAAAACTACAAGAAAATAATAATAAAAATAATAATAAATAAAAACAAACCTTCTAAAAGACAAGATCTCTCTACATGAGATGTAGACGCCTTTTCTGGCCTTGACAAGACAATCCTTTTCCTGATGAACAATGAACAACAAAAGCATTTTAAGATCAACAATGCTTAAAGAATGCTATATTGAGTTAATCTTTAGTCACATTTAAAGGGACATTTAAATTCTCACCCTCATGACGTTCCAAACCCATAAGACTTTTGTTCTCGTTTGGAACACAAATTATGATATTTTTGATGACAAAATGCTGTCAGATTTCCTTCCATAGACTGCCTTTCCAACTGATACTTTTGACACTTCAAAAAGTTCATAAAGACATGGGAAAACTAATCCATATGAATTGGGGTTTAGATCAAATTGTTTGAAGAGACTTGATCGCTTATGATGAACAGATTTAATTTAGGTTTTTACTCACATGTAAACATTGATCTGTAAACATAAGCAGAAGCTCAACCAAACCTTAATAAACACACAAAACCAAACCTCATCCGGAAGCTCAAACGCTGTTATACAGCACGTAACCAGCACGGTTCTTGTGCATTATTCAGTTTCGGTCGAGCTTCTGCGTATGTTCACTGATCAATGTTTACATGCAAGAAAAAGCAAAAATTAAATCAGTTCATCATAACAAGTGACCGATTCTCATCAGACAATTTGATCTAAACCACTCAATTCATATGTATTAGTTTTACAATCTCTTTATGAACTTTTTAAAGCATCAAAGTGTCAGTTGCAAAGACTGTCTATGGAAAGAAATCTGACAGCATTCTGTCATCAAAAAGATCTTCATTTGTGATCTGAAGATCAACAAAAGTCTTAGAACGACATGAGGGTGAGTAATTAATGACAGACCTTTTTCGTTTTAGGTGAACTAACCCTTTAATGCAACTCCATGGCAATAAAACTGCCGTGAAAGATGACACAATAAAATTCTCATTTCATTTTGTACCATCAAATGATACTGCTTGTGCTTTAGCAGTGCCTCTCTGTATAGTTTTGATTCTCCATGGCAAGTAACTGGTGGCATTTTCACCAACATAGCAATGCTCCTTAGAAAGACAAAAGCACAGAAGAAGAAAAAAAAGTTTTAAAATCCAAGAGCAAAATACACCATTTAAAATTTTTTTTAAAAAAAATTAAAAAAAAGAAAAAGAAAATGTGTGATACTTACGTAGCCATTTTTGAAGGAGGTGTCACTGAGATACAGGAACACCACAATTACTCTGGCATATTTCTCATTCACCTTCCTTGGTTGTGATGTACTGCAAAATAAATTTAAAAAAAATGTATATATCTATCTATATATCTAATATCATGTAAAAATACTTAAGATTTATACATATTTTTCTAAATGTTTAATCGTATAAAGATCAAACTAATGTTGGATTTTTTTAATTGATTTATTAGTTTCAACAGTTTTTTTCTTTCCCCCTCAAATGCATAAGTAATAACGTGTTGCCCACCTTTTTTAGCTTCATCATCGAGCCTCATTCGTGTAACGTTACATGAAAACCTTTTTTCAATAATGAGTGTGTCCTGTGAGTCAGTGGAGTCAAAGGATGAAGACAGGGACTTGTCTGAGTGCACAGGAGAAGCTTGTTAATTAAAACAAAAAAGAACAAAATACGTTAGTTCAGCAATATGTGCTATACCATGCCAATAACAGTCACTTACAAAGAATGGATTTCAAAATGCGTTACTTGTATCAACCGATGCTCTGCTGAAGTCAACTGATTGTTTATGTCTAATAACAATAATATAAAATAGTTGTTCGTGCTGCCGTGATCATTGCAGAAGGTTAAAGTGACGAGAAACAAAAAGCGGGTATTTTTAAATGAGACTTTCTTTCCGCCTTCCCCATCGCCTTCTTCGTTGCGTAGTGTTGGGCCATGTTAATGCTATCCCACAGCGCCATCTAACTTACGTGGCTTCAATAAAAATACAATGGTGGCATTTTGACAAATCGAATTTATAATTACCTTCATTGGACATATTTAATCTGTCGGGAGCTGAACAGTATCAAATATGTAGTTTATATAACATTCGAACGATTTACATAATTCATAATTCATAACATAATATATTCTGACATGTTTATGTTCTGTATGTAGCGTCGTAAGACATGCTAAAATATTTCAATCCACAATAACATTTGGCTACATGCTACACGTTACGTTTACATTATAAAATGTTGAAAACACCAGCCACAGCCCTAACTGCAAGATTTCGACCATCCAAACACATAAAAATGTGTCAGCTTACCACCTATTGTGACGTTCAATAATTAAACGTTTAAAAAAAATAATAAATATATATATATATATATATATATATATATATATATATTAACTACAGCTGAAAATCAAATTAAGTAAGATTACTGACATAATTTAAACTTTATCATTACCACATTGTGACGAAAAAGCACATTTCTCCAACATAGGCCTAGTGACTTTATTCCATATTTCCGAGTTTAAACCAAATTACCAGATCAAAAAACTACAACTGCATTATTATTAGCACAATCGTTAACATCAAATATTAAACTTACGTTTTAATAAGTTAATTAAAAGAGCTTACCTTTTAGTGCGAGGCAAAAGAAGATGGCGATGAGAGAACTTCCGCTCAGGTCTTCGGAGTTGGCTTAAGGGGCGGAGCTTAACAGAGTAAATTTAACGACGCAGAATTCAACTCTGATTATTTTCACCAACACTAGGGGGTATTTTTCACTATTTGTTGTTAAATTAACTCCTTAAGAGTAAATGCAGATTAACACTGTTTGATTAACACTGTTGATTTTACTGTGTACGGTGAAGGCACGGGCGCCTCATTTCATATGACGGTAACGTTGCGCACAAAGGGTTTCTTATTTAACACTATAAAGTTAAATAAGCATATATAGCTTATTTTGCAATATATAAGCATATATAGCAATATATAAGCATATATTTCTCGTCACTACAGCAACAGTAGACTCTTTGAGCTGTCGTGAGCTAGTGGAGGCGGGGCTAATTTGCATATTCATTGTTCCGTGAATATTAAATTTGGCAAGGGTGTAGAGTTATATTCAAGCTATTTTAAGGCATGAAATAAAAATTCACTGAAAAAAAAAAATGTTTAAATGTGTCATTTTGGTGATCAAAGATGAGTTTTAAGTGATAAAATAATTGACTACAGAGGGACTTTAAAACAATGAGTCAAACATGCAGTTTGGTGTAGGACTAGCTTGAGCCTTGTCTGTGAAACCGGGGCATATCACACAATTCTGAAGTTATAATCCAAAACTGCGAGTTTAAATGATGCAATTCTGAGAAAAAAAGTCAGAATTGTGAGATGCCTTTTTTATTGTTTTATTCAGTGGCAGAAACATGCTTCCATAGCCTTATCAGTTACAGTACATAATACGGCAAGAAAGTTTGTATCATGCATGTGTGATATCTAATAAAGTTGTGATTATCAAATATCAGCAGTGGGTTGTAGTGACCTGGTTCATGCTTGGTTGTTTTTGAATCCCTGTGGTCTTTTTTTCATTGAAAAGAAAGCTTTGAATTCTGAAAGTTGCAGCCTGTTTTTATAATACAATCAACTGTTTTATATTAAAAGATAACAGGAAATTTGATTTCTCATGATATTAGCACTTTAAATGGTTTGCAGGATGCATAACACTAGAAGGAGATTCTGTGTCAAGCACTGATTCAACCTGCAGGTAGTCTAATGCATCGTGAGGCCATTTAACAGTGAGGAATGCAACAACGAGAGCAGAAATTTATACAACCCACTGAGAAGCACGCACACTCAGATGGAGTATGCATATTGATAACTCTTTAAAGGGGTAATGTGACGCATAAATTATCCTCTAAACAATTTACTTTGTTTTGTTGAGGAGGCAAAGCAATTTGGCTGAGTTGTTTGGGTTCCAATGTGATTTCCAGTATTTGGTCAGATCCAATCATAGCAGCCACTGGAACAAATCTACATTAGAGATCCTGTTCGTAATCTGATCCATGCATTTGTCTTAATGGAAACAGGCTCTGGGAACATTTCCAATTCACTTTATCTCATAGTATTTGCCTTGATATATGTTAATAAAAAATGTATTATTGCTGTAGTCTAGAATAAACGCATGCATTCAATTGGATTATGAAAGTGACAACGCAAAGGAAGAAGCGTTTCAGCCTTCAACATAAATCACTGCGTCAGAGTGATGCTCCCTTGACAATAATTTTACCCCATAACTAGGCCAAGTCTCTGTCCAGAGAGAAAAAAAAAAAAAAAAACACTTCACACTGCATTCAAAGGCTTGAACAAGTGTTTCATGAACTGAAAGAGCACTACAACATTTGTGCTAAAATGCTACGGCACAGTCATTTAGTATAATATAACTATTACTGTATAATAATTCATAAATGTATGAATATATAAATCATAAGGTAACAATTTATTCCAATAGTCCACTTTAGACATTATACTATAAGTAACTTTGCAACTACATGTCAACATTTGAGTATTAGTAGATTGTCTACCAGTGTTGGGGAAAGTAACTTTTAGAAGTAATGCGTTGTAATATTGTGTTACTCCCTAATTGCATTACTTGGTTACTTTTTATGGAAAGTAATGCATTGTGTTACTTTTTCTCACCTGCTGGGTCTTGTTTATTTGTTTTTAATAATTATTTTAATAATTATATTGTTGACTAATGTAAAGGACGTTTTACTTATTTGTGAATACTTATTATTATGGTTGATTTGAATCGTCAAATGTCAGCAGCAAAGACATTGGTAAATAAAGTGAGATTAAATACATAAAGTATATTTGTGTAATTTAACATATTTAAATATTGCAGGTTTGCATAATATTCCGAGTTTGCAATTCATTGCTTTGAGGAATACTGAATCTGTTTTGTGCAAGTGTGTAACAACCCCAACTCTTTACAAAAGGGTTGAATCATTATCACAAGGGGTTTTGACTAATGTTTCATTTTCACTCATTTGTGAAAAATATACAATGCATATACAATGCCTCTATTCCCAGAGATCACTTTGGACAATTACACAGGGCACAGAGCTAGCCAAAAAAAAAAAAAAAAACATTATAAGTTTCCTTATAGGCAAACCCCCCCCCCCCCCCCCCCAAAAAAAAACGAAGTCCCCCTCAAACAAAATGCATTACATTAACAATGACTTTTTTTGTAACTTAAGTGAGCGTTGTGCAGGGCTTTACTGTGTTGCAGTTTCACAAGTGAGATGAGTAAATGCATGCTCACATTTAGTCTAGAACAACAATAACCATCATGTTTACACAGCGCACAATACCTCTGCATTTACTCCCGATATCTCTCAACATGGGGACAGGAGAGCTATCATTCAATAAACGGGACAACAAAGTAACTTGCGTTACTCAGATATCTCAGATATTTTGTTGTAAATTGAAGGTAATGTGTTACTTCACTAGTTACTAAAAAAGTAATCCGATTACGTAACTCTAGTTACTTGTAATGCGTTACACCCAACACTGCTGTCTGCTTAATATCTGCTTACACTTTATTTTGATGGTCCCTCAACATACATATAAGACTATAAGAAACTTTCCAAGTACATCTACTAACTTGAACCTGAACCCTGACCTAACAGTCTACTTATATTGTTCACATGTAGTTGCAAGTTAGTTGACATTTAGTTAGTTGAATTAGTAGAATTCCAAAGTGGACTATCAAAATAAAGTGTAACCAATTATAAAATGTATTATCATGAAAGGTATTCCTAAAGAGTAAGACCTATCAAATGCATTGTACTATCCTCATAGCCTCATTATCATTAATATGGCATCTGCCTTGACTAAGGTCAGTTACCAAAAGAAACCACGTGCCTGCCTACCTCTCCTCACAGGTCAGCGGTTACCTCAGCGTCCCAGCAGGGTGAAGCCTGAGGGTCTCATAATTAGCTTTTGTCCTCATTACTGAAGAGGCCGATCCCTACTGTGCTCTGATCAAATCAGTCATTACCTCATATCTGTAAGTGACATGGGGAATTCTGATGAGAAGGAAGATCACAGTTCAACATAATGATGTGTCTATTCAGATATCTAAAGACATTATCAATGAGTCTCAAAGTAGTGCAGATTCTACACACATCTCTTCAGCACAAGCGTGCATACGCTTTCATTCATATACCGGGCATAACTGTAAATGCAGCATTGGGTTATATTTGGTTAACTTGCCAGGGAGGTGTTTTCAGTAATATCTAGACATCCTTAACCAAATTTGCCATATTAATATTTGTTATCAGAGTGCATATGAATTTAATTAAGTTTGTTTATCTTCCTTATTTTAAGCATGAATCCAACTAAAAGTAATGAGGTTTATGCTAGTAGGGTTTGAAAAATAAATAAAAAAAATTATAAATTTTATATATTTTTGTAATTTTGCCAAATTATCTTGTTTTAAGGATGTTTTTACCAGGAAATATGCCAAAAGTACTGATTAAGAAAATTATTATATTTTTTTTTTTTTTTTTTTTTTTTTGCAGTGCAGTGCATTAATGTGTTTGATAAATCCATTGTATGTGGATGTATTAAAAATCAGTCACACTGATTTGTAATGGGTTAAAACCTAAACAAACAAACAAACAAACAAAAAAAGGGGTTTCCTGTCATGCTCAAGCGGTAGTAAACTGTTGACCCTGACAAAATTAGAATTTAAATTTAAAAGCCCATCTAAAGAATTTGCATTCAGACACTCATAACACTCACACTTCTTTATACATTATAACGATGGTACTGTAAATCTAAGGACATTTCACTGCAGTGAAGAGCTGAAATGTGCTCTCTCTATGGAAGAATGACCCGATCAGCCTGTGGAGGTGACTTATTGAACACAGCAGGAGCCGCGACTCAATATTAATCCATCCATCTTTAGCCGGGCAAACACAGGGGTAAAAAAAAAAAACATTTTTTGTTACCTGCACAGTAGTTTCACTTCATGTGATATTCAATAATACTATTAACAGTATTTTTATTTATTTATTTTTTTTTTCACCATGTATTTATGCTGAGAATTGAATTATTAATTTCCATGGGAACACTCATAATGCTGAGCAGTGAGGTACATGGATATAAAGTGACCAGATTTATTAAATTAATTTAACTTAATTCAGCGGTCAATCTATTGTGTCATTGAAGTTTCCAAAGTTGTCTTTGAATGATAATAATAATAATAAAAAAAGGTTGAATTAGGATATTGTGTATTTTGTCCATATTATACGGTGATGTACTATTCAATATTATGTGTCTTTCGACTTCAATTATAGTTAGTCATCAACACAAACTTATAAACTGTTCTCTTATAACTTGTAGTTTGTAGCAGAGTAGATTTACACCTGTTTGCATACTAACATTCCCAATGAACTTTAGATAGGGAGGTTAATTGTATTGTTTTTAATTGTCTTCTGTTTAATTAAACTGAATATAAAGTATCATATGACATAATACTTATTGCACAGCTATGTCACATCAGTTATTATTTCACTTTGTGTTGTTTTTTTTGTTTTTTTTTGAACAGTACAAAATGGAGACATTTTTAATTGTAATCTTTATTATTAGTACAATTATTGCAACTAAACCTTTGTTAGTATGAATGTACAACTGTTCATTTTTAGTTCATGCTAGCTCAGGTCCATTAAAAGGCTCCTATTATGCGTTTTTACATTTTCAATTCTCTTTAGTGTATAATGTTGCTGTTTGAGCATGAAAAATGTCTGCAAAGTTACAAAGCACAAAGTCACTTCAAATGGAGTTATTCTCTAAATCAATGCGCACTGTTTCTCAACTCCCTGAAATGCCTCTATTGTAGTCTTGAGTTTGAATGAACATGTCACAATATTTCTCATTTAAACAACTCATGCAGAAGGCATACGCAAAATCAAAGGGCAAGGCCTGGCTGATTTGATTAACTGCTCGAAGCGGTTGACCTATCACAACACACTGGTCCAGCCGACCAATCAGAGCACATTTGTCAGTTCTGAAGGAGGGGCTTCATAGAAACCGGTACTAAACAGAGTATACTGACAGACTGGGAAGCAAGATGCTGCAATAATGTCAAATATGTGAAAAATCATTTGTTTTTTGAACATTCAAGCATTAAAACCTATTCTAGTGGAGCCCAAAAGCTCAATCAAGACTTTGGTTGAGGTCCCTTTTAAATATTAATTTAGCTTGAAAATAACATTAACTAAGATTAATAAATGCATAACATATTTTCCATTGTTAGCACATGTTAACTAACGTAGTTAACTAATGTTAACAAATGGAACCTTATTGTAAATGTTAACAAAATATCTACTGCTGTTATGATTGTCAATACATGAAGTCACACCGGTCAGTTTGGATAAAATCTGGGTTACACTTTTTTTTTTCTTTCTTTCTTTTTCTAGCCAGCGAATTATTTTCCTACTCCATTTGATCTTAGTCAGTAAAGCAGGTTTTCTTTCTCCAATTTTGCAGTAGAACACTTCCAAACATCTTGCAATGATATGCTCCTTAGACGGTCTATTTAGAGCTATAGACTGAACTAAAAGTGGCAGAATCAGCAAAGAGATGAGCATTCAGCTCTAGCATCTATTTATAAAAATCAACTCATCTTGTTCAAAATCATGCTGTGTGCGATACCAGCAGACCGCTTGCTCCTATTTAAGATCCTGTCCCAGCGAGGATCCTTCTGAGCCCTAATTAGGCCTGCATTCAGAGCGTACATTGTGCATAAATACAAACAGAATGCTTAGTAGCCCGTGTGCTACACTACGATCTCTCGTTTGGACAATCGGAGAGGGTGCAGATGCTTAGACGGGGATGGATGGGAATTTTTTTTGTGCTCCGTCCCAGACGTGAGAATTGCCCAGTTCTGCTGAATGACAACAAACCCAAGGCTTCAGGGGAACACAATGGCTGCATTGTGCTGCATTCGGCGCCTGCTACAGCACTGGGGGTCTTGCCAATTAGGTCAGAACTGTGAGAAAGCTACCTCATCATGATTAGCAAGCTAAATCACCCCTCCTAAAACTATTCAAAATGGACTAAGAGGAAAAGGGTTTGGCTCATTGGTGTGCATAGTAGTTCAACAGACCCATGTTTGCTGATGAGATTAATTATCTAGCGTTCAAATGTCAGCCTTCACTTAGCAAGCTGATAGCATCATTTGAGTTGATTTCCTGATTTCCCCAGCACTCCTGAGTGGTGCATGTTTTTTCCAACCCATGCTTACTGGACATACATAAATATATTTCTGCAAAACCTGAAATACATTGCTCCGGGTACATTTTGCTGCATTTTTGAGGTGACACATCCACAAGAGGCACTATATGCACCGATCAGGCATAACATTATGACCACCTACCTAATAATGTGTTGGTCCACCTTTTGCTGCCAAAACAGCCCTGACCCGTTGAGGCATGAACTCCACTAGACTCCTGAAGGTGTGCTGTGGTATCTGACACCAAGATGTTAGCAGCAGATCCTTTATGTACTGTAAGTTGCGAGGTGGATCCTCCATGGATTGGACTTGTTTGTTCAGCACATCCCACAGATGCTCGATAGGATTGAGATCTGGGGAATTTGGAGGCCAAGTAAACACCTCAAACTCATTGTTGTGCTCCTCAAACCATTTTTGCTTTGTGGCAGGGTGCATTATCCTGATGAAAGAGCCGAGGCCACAGCCACCAGGGAATACTGTTTCCATGAAAGGGTGTACATGGTCTGCTACAATGCTTAGGTATGTGATACGTGTCAAAGTAACATCCACAAGGATGACAGGACCCAAGGTTTCCTAGCAGAACATTGCCCAAAGCATCACACTGCCTCCACTGGCTTGCCTTCTTCCCATAGTGCATCCTGGTGCCATGTGTTATCCAGGTAAGCGGCGCACATGCACCCATCCATCCATGTGATGTAAAAGAAGACATAATTCATCAGACCAGTCCACCTTCTTCCATTGCTCCGTGGTCCAGTTCTGATGCTCACGTGTCCACTGTTGGCTCTTTCGGACAGGGGTCAGCATGGGTACCCTGACTGGTCTGCGGCTATGCAGCCCCATGTGCAACAAACTGTGAATCACTGTGTACCAGCATTAACTGTGTAAGACTTGATTTTCCTGCTAGACAAAAACAGAGATCAAGCAATAAAGCAATAAAACTCATCTGGAGAAGAAGATCTCAAAGAAATAGCAAGGGACAACGTCTACAGATACTGGTCATATAATTTGAAAAAGTTTTTTTTTTTATTGTAAATTATTTTTAAAAACGAAACTTTCATATATTCTAGATTCCCTACATGTAAAGTAAAACATTTCATTTTTTTTTTTTTTTTTTTAAATTTTGATGATTAGAGCATACAACTCATGAAAGTCCAAAATCCAGTATCTCAAAATATTAGAATATTTCCTAAGATCAATCAAAAAATGGATTTTCAAAACAGACAAGTTCAAGTTCTTTACAGCAAATGACTTGCTCCTAGCACAAATTACAGCTGGACATGTTGGCTGGCCAATAAAACACAGTAATATCATGGTCAGCAAACAACTTGGAAGTGGTTTTTGCACTGTGGGCAGGTGCTAAAGTCCTGCTGGAAAAGGAAATCAGCATCTCCATAAAGCTTGTCAGCAGATGGAAGCATAAAGTGCTCCAAAATCTCCTGGAAGATGGCTGTATTGACTTTGCACTTGATAAAACACAATGGACCAACACCAGCAGACGTCACGCCCCCCCAAATCATTACTAACTTCAGAAACTTCCCACTAGACTTCAAGCAGCTTGGATTCTGTGCCTCTCCAGTCTTCCTTCAGACTCTGGGACCATGATTTCAACATGAAATGCAAAATTTACTTTTATCTGAAAAGAAGACTTTCGACCACTGTTCACTGTCCAGTTCTTTTTCTCCTTAGCCCAGGTAAGATGCTTCTGACGTTGTTTCTGTTTCAGAAGTGGCTTGGTAGTCCTTTTTCTGAAGATGTCTGAGTGTGGTGACTCTTGATGCGCTGACTCCGGCTTCATTTGACTCATTGTGAAGCTCTCCCAAGTGTCTGATTCGGCTTTACTTGACAGTATTCTCAAGCTTGTGGTCATCCCTGTTGCTTGTGCTCCTTTGCCTACCCAATTTCTTCCTTCTAGTCAACTTTGCATTTGATATGCTTTGATACATCACTCTGTAAACAGCCACCACATTCAGTAATGATCATCTGTGACTGATTCTCTTTGTGGAGGGTGTCAGTGATTGTCTCCTGGACCATTGCCAAGTCAGCAGTCTTCCCCATTAGTGTGGTTTCAAAGAACAAGAGATACACATAATTTATACTGTAGGGATGGTCATTTATTGAAACTCAAATATAAATATTCAAATATTTTGAGATACTGGATTTTTGGACTTTCATGAGCTGTGCACTCTAATCAACAAATAAAAAAAAAAAAAGAAATAAATAAAAAAATAAAAAAAAAACCTTTTGAAATGTTTTACTTTACATTTATCTAGTATAAATGAAAGTTTCATTTTTTAAAAATAATTTACAATAAAAAAAATGAACTTTTTCACAATATTCTAATTATATGACCAGCACCTGTAGATTGAAAACTTAGGAAAATTCTGTCCTCTTTTTGGATGGTGCCTTTTGTGAAAACCCACTCCTCATTGCCCAAAACAGGTGTTGGTGTAGTAAATATTTATAACCCTTTTGTTCTGGTCTGTATATAAGGTAAATTGCAAAGCAGTCATGCAGGATCTTCTGTAGCCAGAGACCCTCACACAGTGATGGGCAAGTGTCTTCAAACACTAATCCACCAATGTGTGTATATGCATTTTAATTGATGTTATGCATTCATTATTTCTGAATTGGCTTCTAATTGTCCAACTGTGAAATTGACATTTTTACTTGACAAATAAAATGTTATATTTGATTTACTCTGGATTCTTCTGAAATCATTATGACCGGTAGATTATTGGAGTCCATATTTCCGCAAATATGCGTCAGAATAGATTAAAACTAAAGGTTTAATGAAAGGAGCATGTGGGCACATCATAGGACTTTTTGATTTTTGTCAAACTGTCTTAGCAAGTTGCAGTATCGTGACTAAGAAAACTGTGTTTTTGTATGAACAAGCATGTGGCGGTTCGACTCAAATGCATTAGTAAACTCTGCACCCTCTGACTAAGATCAGAACTGGCGAGTTTGTGATTGTGGAAAGAACTCAACGGCCGAAGTGACTTTTCTAAGTGATATGGGTCCATAATGAAAGAATAATTGAAAATAGGAGATACCCAGAAAAATGAAATATCTAAATTAATACATAACAATTCTAATTGGAAACACAACATAAGAATAAGAAACATTTGAAATTGGTGTCAGATGAAAATCATAATGCTTGTAGCATATGTCATGGCAGTTTGAAAGTGAAATGTCCAGTGAGTGTTCATGTTCATGAAATTGCAATTTTCTCTGAAACATTTTATTATGTTTGTTAATGCACGTATAATGGCAATTCGGAAATGAAATGACCGGTGAATGGTGCTAAAAGGCTAATCCTCGTTATCATGAAAATAACACACCGCCTACACTTGAATGCTCTGTATTATAAGTGCAACTTACAACTGAGCAAGTTTACTACATCAGAAAAGCCATACATATGGAGCTGGCTATTTGATGCAAACTTCAAAATGCATTTGTTTACAAATAATTCTCTATTGTAAAAGTGTTTTGAGATCATAAGATGCAAAAAAAAAAGTCTTCAGTAATCAATAATCTGCCCCCATAATAATATTTTTTTTGAAAAATAAAAGTTTGTGTTTTACTTCCTCAGTTGTTCATTTAATTTAGAAAATGCTGTGAAATGTATGTATTGGTACATTTGTGCAGTTTTACAGAAATGCAACCAGAGTCAAACATTTCCAATGAACCTTCTTCAGAGATAGCCTGTACAACATTGCACCTTGAAAATCAAGGCTAATGCCTGCAGCGCCATCCCATGATGACTATTACATTTTTTTGTTTGATCTACTTCATACACAATTGAAGCAACTATAGTGCTCAGATGAGTTGATCTAAATGATTGAACTATTGACTGTAAATCGTTAATGGCCATAACACACACACACACACACACCTACACACACACACACACACACACTACCTACCCCAGTTTTAATTAATCTCAGCCAACAGAACAGGAAAAAAAAAAAAAAAAAAAAAACACCCTTCAAATAATTGGCACCTGCTTGCAAAGAAAATTGGATTGATTTTTTTTGCCATGTGCAATCAGAGTGATTAAAATGATTATCATAGTTCTGTTAATTTTATTAATTTTATTTTTAAGAAAGTATCACTTAATATGATTTTAATGTGTAAAATATTATTTCACTCTTTACATTGGGAAACTGTCAGTATGACTTCCACGTTGGCATTTCCATTCTGTGATTTTAAATTAAGATCTGACCGTATCTCGCAGATTATTATTACATACTGTCTGTTAGCTCTGTCCCTGGATAAAATTGAATTAAGGACCTTATTAGCCTCATTTTGTGAGTGTGTTTAAAGAAAAGAGTCTAAAGTGAAAGAAGCCCTGGAGATGGGTGACAGCGGTGTTCGCTGACACGTTCCATAGAGTATATCAATAAGTGCCATAATCACAATGATAGCAGCAGTTAACTTGAGTCATTAAGTTGCCAGTAGTTTAATGAAATGATTCATGATTGTTGGTTCAGTGATTCTGCTCAGGAAAATGAGCAAAATCTATTTTCAGAGATGACCACAAAGATGTAAAAAAACAAATCACTAAGAATTACCAGAACTTGAAAGTGAAGTGAAATTTGCAGAGCCACTGATTGAAAAAACATAAAAAAACAACAACAACAAAACATTTTCATTAAACAATAGCAGAAATGACTTTAAAACAGAGAGCAAGAAACTTACACACATATTTGTTTTGTGTTCTTTTATTTTGTTCCTTCTCTTTCTGTGTTTCATTTTGCTCTCGAATCAATAATTAGCTTGGGGATATGTCTCGTATAGCTCATTGCTTTGGACCTTAGTTGTCTCACAGTTCTGCTAAATATAAAACTTTATCTATTAAACGTGGACACATGAGTAATAATGCTGCTCTCGATGGTTTGCCACAAAGTAATATGTAATATTTCTTCTAAGTCATAAGAAAACACACACATATCGGCAGAGTTCAAGACAGTTATAAAACAAAGTCAGGCAGTTAAGTGAAGTTTAGGTCGCTATAAAAACAGCACAAATGAGGTTGTTGTGTTTCTTGATTGATATTAACCTTGAATATAAAAAGCCGCCATGCATGATATAACTTTTGCAAATTTGAATCTAGGAAAATATACACTGATGAACGAAATAAGAAGTTCAGTGTGTGAATCATCCAGATGGAATGATAGATTCAGAAATAATTCATGAAATGCTGCAGCATATCTGCCATCTATAAAGTAGACACAGATCAATAGCGCTAGGTTTGTAACCTCTTGTATCGACTGGACATTTCCTCAAGGTTATAAACCAAAGCTACATTCATGAACCATGAGTTATGGGATCAAATATGTTGTTAGGTGACTAGGTCGATTTAGAATTTGAATTTAGATGAAATTAAATTTAGAACTTTCAAAACTATAATTTTGCATTAAAACTATATAAAACTATATATATATATATATATATATATATATATATATATATATATATATATATATATATATATATATATATATTAGGTTTTTTAAATTTTTTAATATTAGTTTTTTTTTTTTTTACAGTGTGGATGCACAAAGTGAAAAAAGGCCGATTAGTAAAAATGAAGAAAAAAAAAAAAGTTTCAATTCTCCAATCAGAATAAGGTATTGTGGAGAGCCATGAAATGTATATCTGAGTCTTAGGATTTTTGCTCTCAAACATGGGTTATGTGGCCCTTGTCAATAAAACATATGGCACCTAATAATGCAGGACCTTAGTAGTCTGTATTATTGCCTTTGAGCTCAAAGACCTCTCATGGTCAAGGGAAAGATTTGTACTTATGTATTCAGCTGTATTGATTTTGCTTACACTATAGCCGGTAATTGATATGCCCCATGGTGAGGCAACTCGGACAGTTCTCACCAGGGAAACGAAAAACAGCAGTGTCTGAATCTAGAGATCAAGCACTCTGTGATATTGAGCCTTAATCTCTGTGGGCAACCGCAGTGTATGTGTGCATGTGTTGCTCAGATGCTTTACAATAAGCCAAAAATATTACGTGCTATGTTAGGCAGAAGGTTAAGCCAATATCAGCTGCTTTTTGGATAATAACTGCAAAATTACACAAATAATTAGTTTGTTCTGAAGCAGAAAAACTGTGTGTTTACTCTCTGGGAATGTGAAAAAACATTAGAAGCAAACAGTTGCAGGCTTTAGTTTAAACCACAGGCAGCTCTGGATCCAAGGGCCCAGATGGGGGTCAGGTCTTGATCAAAATATAACATGTCTTGTTTCTCCGCTGTTCTAACAGTTTAGACGACCATGTCTACACAACTAGACACTGCACAACTACTCATTCAATGCAATTCAGTTGAGCTTCATTGGCATGACTTTGGTATGGTACAATGTTGCCAAAGCAATAAACATGTAATAGGTTATACAGGTATAGTTTGATTATTAAATAAAAGGAAGAAGAGAAAAAGAAATATTCTTTATTGTAAAAATTAGTCACTAAGAAGTAACACAATTTGAAATATGGGAATTATTTAATGACCAAATGTCAAAATGATCTTGTATTTTTGCTTTTTCAGAGTCCAGATGCATGTGCTCACACTGGTCTTTCTCTAAACCAACTTCATAAAAAATATATGTGAAGCTTTTTTTTCTTTTTTGACTGGGAGTCAAGCGATTCAATATGATTTCTGCAGCATGGCCTTTGTATTTTGCACACACTGCTTAACGGCACATAACTTTGTTAACTCTGGCCAGCAGTTAAGGTGCATCAACTGCAGTATTGGCTTTCTGTCATTCTTCCTGCTTCATTTTGTAAGTGAGCCAGAGTCATTGTGCTTGTTTTCCGTCTACTCTTTTTTTTTTTTTTTTTTTTTGTCATCTAAAAGCTTTTACTCTTTTCCTGCCATCATCGCCCTCATCCCTGTTACTTTTCTCCCGTGTGCTTCCTTTTCCTAGTAGCTCCACCTCTCCATGTCTCTGTGTGCCTTTCCTGTCTCCTCAGTGCCAGGTCACATGAGCATTATGCTGGTGAGAGGGGTCCAGCGCTGCCTGGGCTCTGGGGAGCCGCTGATCAGCTCTTTATCACAGCCAAACAGATTCTTGCCTCTCGCTCCAGGGCTCTCGCTGGGGGACTGAAGAAGACAGAGACTGAAGAGAGGATCATTTTCCATCAGTTTGTCTCCAAGTCATAAGTTCTCACTCAAATGGTCTACACATTATCACCTGCTTGAAAAAGTGATAGTTTCTTAATCATCCTTTCTGTCTTTTGTCTTTTTAAATTGACATCATATTCATGTCCATTTTACTTTGACTACAATGGAATAACATTGTTGCTCACAAAAGTTTTTAGTTGATTTTTAACCACAATTACAACAAAACATCAGAAATTTATAAAATGTATAAATTACTTTGAGAAATGTATAAACATTTGCTAATTTAAAGAATATATATATATATATATATATATATATATATATATAAATTAGACCACGCTAATCAGAAACATTTTGTGAGTTGCAGATTTTGACTATATACTTCAAGCGTATTCACTTAAAGAATTAGTTCACTTCAGAGTTAAAATTTTCTGATGGTTTACTCACCCCTATGTCATCCAAGATGTTTCTCTTTCTTCCATCAAAAAGAAATTAAGGTTTTTGAGGAAAACATTCCAGGATTTTTCTCCATATAGTGGACTTCAACAGGGTTCAACGGGTTGAAGGTCCACATTGCACTTTAAATGCAGCTTCAAAGGGCTCTACACGATGCCAGTCGAGGAATAAGGGTCTTGTCTAATGAAACAATCAGTCATTTTCCCCAAAGAAATTAACTAGTTCTGCGATGCGCCACACATTGCGTAATCATGTTGGAAAGGTCACGCGTGACATAGGTGGAAGTACCGAGCAAGTTTTTATAAAGTGAGCATGCAAAGACTAAGTCAAATGGCTTTTACAAAAAAAAAAAAAAAAAAAGGGGTAAAACAACGATTTTGAAGTTGGAGGAGAAAATGACATGTTTTTTTTTGCCCTACCTCAGTACTCCCGTTTATGTCACACACATGACCTTTCAAACGTGATTATGTAATGCCTGGCGCGTCACAGAGCAGTGCAAGGCGAGCATTTGTGGTTAAAAAGTATATACATTTTTATTTTATTTTTTTAGAAAATGACCAATCGTTTCTAGATAAGACTCTTATTCCTCATCTGGGATCATGTAGAGCTCTTTGAAGCTGCACTGAAACTGAAATCCAGTGAAGTCCACTATATGGAGAAAAATCCTGGAATGTTTTCCTCAGAAACCATAATTTCTTTATGACTGAAGAAATAAAGACGTAAACATCTTGGATGACATGGGGGTGAGTAAATTATCAGGACATTTTAATTCTGAAGTGAACGAATCCTTTACTGTGACTGCACAAATGTGAGTTTATTATGTTTATATTGTGTATACATAGCTAATTAATCTCATTTCTATAGGATGTGTTTGAGTGAGCTAATTAATCCAATTGTTCCCGCCATACAGAAAACATAAGAAAACACATTTGTGCACAGACTATAACAAATGCTGGCTCATGACTAACATATCCATTAATGTCACACTGGTAAACAGCAGCCGGTAGTAGCTCACATGTTGATGACGCAAACATACCAAATCGAATCCAAATGTAAAACGTGAAAAGCTAATATTGTGAATCTGTTATTTGTCAAAACAACATTTGTACATTTTTAGAGTATGATTTTGCTACATTTATGACTAGAATGCATGTGATTCCGCCCTCACCAGTGTGATCCATCTGACTTTGCCTGAGACGTGAGCAGGAAGTTCCATCTGGAAGATGAGTGTGTTCCTTTAGCTTTCAAACCTCCTTCCTAATGATTCCATCAGACAGTGAAATTGAGCTTCCACACACACACACACGCACACACACACACACACACACACACACACACACACACACACACACACACACACACACACACACACACACACACACACACACACACACACACACACACACACACACACACACACACACACACACACACACCGTCAAGTACTCAATCACCAGAAAAAAAAAAAAAGAAAAAAAAAATGCAACCAATCTTCAATAAACAACTACATATATCTGTTTGAGGAAACTGTGCTCTACAGATGGTAAGAATTTGCACAGACTGTTTGATTTAAGCCAAGTTCCTTAATTACTGACAAAACAAGTAAGGATAAGACTGTTCTCACAATATCCTTGTCCATATCCACCATATGCCCTAGCCAAATTTAATTTGTGTAACTTGACAACCCCAAAAAACAGATGTGACAGATCCTAAGTTCTGCTATAGGCCTTGTTCTTCAGAAGAGGTCAGATGATAATGGTCACTCAGTAGGGATGGATCACATAGACATTTTGTCTTTGGCAAAAAAAAAAAAAAAAAAAAAAATTGGGTTGATATATTCAGATAATTAGAACTATATTAGAATTTATAAATCAATTTGCACATTTAAAAATATAAATATATATTTGTGGTTCATAAATATGCTTTTAGATTTAATAAATAATCATTTCAAATTTAAGACAAAAATAATTTAAAATTATCTTTTTTTCTGCACAGAACATTAAAATATAATTATTTCCTTTTTGACCTTTTTATAACTGAATACACTCTAAAAAAAAATAAAAATATTGTATCAACTATTGTACTTAGTAACAACTTGGATATGTGAGTTGACTAAACTTTAAGACAGCATGAACATTTTTTACAGTACAAATCTGCAATAAATCATTCTCTTCATGCTTTACTTACTGTACATATGTAACAAAAATGTTTTTTTTCCACTATAATCTGATGACTTTTTTTTTTTTTTTTTTGATGTTTAAAAAAAAAAAAAAAAAGATATTTTATCACATTTGTCATACTTTGATGGTATTTAAATTCAAGTACAGATGACTGTTTTAAACACCCATGGATTTGATTTATAGATATAAAGTACTTCACATTATCTTCTACACTTCATGTCATATTGCTTTAAGTGTTGTGAATGTCAGCTCATCTGGGACATGTACTGAAATATTGTGATGATGATGAATCATTGTTGAATTATTTATTTATTTACTTTCTTTTTTTTCTTTTTCCCCAAACTATGCAACCATGTAACCCAATACCATAAATTCTTTTTTTTTTTTTTTTTTTTTTTATGGCATCTTACTTGATTTGAAATGAAAGAGCTTTACACACCCTCAAGCCATGTGTATATGACTTTCTTATTTCTGATGAACATAATCTGAGAAATATTAATAAATATCCTGATGCATCCCAGGTTTATAATGGCAAAAGGGGTCCATCCACATCCATTCATCATAAACATGTCCTCCACACAGCTCCGTGGGGTTAATAAAGGCCTTCTGAAGTGAAGAGATACATTTGGGCAAAATAAAAAAAAAATAAAAAAATAAATATTTAACAAGTTATGAAGTAAAATATCTAGCTTCCGCCAGACTACCTTCCATATTCAACATACAAAGAAAGTGTAAGTGTACACTTTTTCCGTAATTCAACAAGGGAAGGTGTAAGGACGTAGTGTAAGCCTTTTGAACCTCAAGAGTTTTACACTTTCTGCACACGGTGAATTCGGAAGGCGGTGTGGACTTTTTTTAAATGAACCTTTTCTTGTAGTTTTAAGCCAGACTGCACTCTTTTTATAGAAGGCATACAATAGCATTATTCCCAATGTCGTCTGGAAGGTTTAAGACTAGCACTTATGAGTGCTGAAGCATGTGAAGTACACCGCTTGGGTCTTTTCACCTGTACAAGCATCACCCTGGGAATACATCTGGAAGGATTCCCATACCACTTTCCTCATGTCCTGTAACTAGGGTCTGATATTTCGGAGATTTTACAAGAGCGATCTGACAAATCTTCTTGAGGGGAGGGGTTTTTTTTTTCATCTTGCTGCTTCTGCACCCCAAACTGACATGAAACTTTAATTGTATTTTTATCAAACATTGATTGTTCAATCCAAAAAAAGAGAGAGAGAGAGTTTTGATCTATTGCAAATCTGAACACTTTGATTGCAGACCTACATTTCTGCAAAGCGCTTGCGTTAGAGAATGGTGAAGTGCATTTGTGTGTGTGTGTGTGTGTGTCCTTCTGTTTCAGAATATGGTATTTTGTCTACCCAGGTTCCCTGAGTAATCTTACCATCTGGTCAAGGTCATAAGTCTCAGAGCATCACTTACCACTGGGCTGTTTTACTGGGACACTGATACTTTGGGGATGTTGCATTAAACACACGATGCCGTGCCAACAGATGTGACATGGTCCACCCTCAGTAATAATAATGTGTTTCTTTGTTGTCTGTGTGTGTTGTGTCTGTGGGAATGCTGAGGGAATCATTGAACAATATGCAGAAAACAAATTTAATCACATTCCTGCAGGTTTGGTTTCAGTCTGATTATGAAAAATAAAGCCCACCTCCCTTTTGTCTTTTTAATAGGCAAAGGCTTTTATGAAATATTATAAGCAAGTGGAAATTTAACAGACCTTTCATTACTTAGCGTGTTTTGGCCAGGGAGCTGTAAATCATCTGCCGGCTTTACAATAAATAAGCTCTGAGAATCCAAAGCGGGAGCTTACCTTGGGGTCTTTGACCACTTGGGGGGTCCAGAATGTAGCAGATATTAATGCAAAGAGTATAAAAACAAACAGTTTGCATTTTCTTTAGAGAAAATTCCAGTAGCAGTGCAAAATTATGTCATAGTAAAGAAATGATGTAGAACTGTTGGTGTATGTATGTGTGTAAATGTTATAAACTACATTACAATTGGAACAGAGAAAGAGCTGAGAAATCACAGTGTATTGTGGGATAACTTAACCATGAACTATAAATTCTGCAAAATTATGGCCAGAACTCTCTCAAATATATCTGTATATGGCATAATTCCAGAGTGCAGCTGTAATGGTTAAAACGTCGCCAAGGGAGACAGTGTGCTATGAGACAGGACTAATGTCTATCAGAGCAAGAAAGGCACTGAACCAAACCAGGGCATGTCGATACTGAGATGGTTGAGAAATATTGAGAAATATTATGATTTAAATAGAGGCTACTACATTTCTGAACTGAATATCAGGCCATAGCAGTGTCAGTGTTTAAGACGGAAGAGCTGCTAATGAATGAATGAATGACACATGGAGAAGTTGATACAAAGGGTTTTTTTTAGGCATTAAGTCCAAATTATTATTATTATTATTATTTATTTTTTTTTTTTTCAAACATTTCAAAAACATATTTATTACCATATTTTTAGTATTTTTAGTTTAGATGGACAAGTGACATTCAGAGTCAGCTAAATAATAAATGTTAATTTTAACTGAAAGTTAAAACTTTGTTCTCAGGACTAGGGTATTTTCATAAATGTGAGATTGCAGAAAGTAGTCACTTTTTATTGGTATATATTTCAAATTTTAATTTATCTGTAGTCTGGGTCCTGAAATTTTTATTAATATTATCATTTTTAAATTATAATTAAAATGTAATTTAGTATTACAAGTATGACATACACAAAAATATTCATTCATTCATTCATTCATTCATTCATTCATTCATTCATTCATTCATTCATTCACTTTAGCCTGTTAGCCCTGACTTGTGAGGCTAAAATTAGGTCTGCACGATTTGGTTCCAAAATTTTATTTGTGATTCGTTTGTGATTCCAATTTAAAATCCGAGGAAAAAAAACAAAACAAAAAAACAATACAGGTTTGATGTAATTTTTTGTAGGGCTGCACAATTTGTCCAACACTTTCTGAATATGTATTAATAATAATTATCATCATTATTATTACAAAATAAAAATATGAAAATTACTAAATAAAAACAAATAACATATTATTATTATCATAACATTTCACTGTAAAATAAAAAGTGAGTATTTAACAAAGAGTAATATAATAACTTTATATTACATTACAACTGTAAAATTGCTGACTTAAGAAAAGTAACCGACCATGAAACAAACAAAAGAAAAAAAAAAAAAAAACAGGCAGTTTTGACTCTAATATTTGAGATACTACACTGTAAAACCGAACAGTGAAATTAATTAAATTAAATGAGTTTGTTTCACTCAAATAATAATAAAAGTTCATTGTACTTAATAGGAAAAAGTTGCATGAACTCAAAATTTCATTGTAGTAAGCTGAACTTAATATGATTGAGTTGAGCTGCAGCAGATTTCTAACTCAAAGCATGTTTTGCGTCAGACCATATAAATAACTGTTGAAATTAAGTGTTATTTTGTGTGTTTTTGCACAAGATTAAAGATATAAGTTAATGTTTAATGTTGTGTTATGTTGGGATTCAGGGGGTTCTGTTATGTTAGTTTTGTAGGGTTACCACTGTGGTGAAGGGTAGAGCCTGTGGTTAGGTTGAGGATGAGCTGCAAAATGTTTAAGACCACATATGTTGTTTGATTACATAAGTATGTAATGACAGTCTCTCTGATAGTTATAATAGCACAGATCTGAATGTGATGTTTATGTTAATTAACTGTATGTAATTAACATTATGATAAGTTGGGAAAGGGATGCTGGTGACGGCATTGTTAGTGAGAGACACCTCTGCACCACACTGGCCTTGATCTGCTTCCATGGCTCTCAGCCCCGCCCCCAAATTTTAAGTTCTACCAACTTAAAAATGAGTTAGTTTACTTAAATGTTTTGAGGTAATACGTTTCCTCAAATGTTTTGAGAATTCGGAACTTATTGGGTTTTACAGTGTAGTGAAAATTCACAACACTTTATTCCAATTTTGATACTATGGCTAAAACTACTAAAAAGAACAAAAAATCAAATTACAGGTAATAGTACAAATAGCATGTTCGGATAGCGTGTAAGTATAGAATTCACTTTTGCGTGTTCTAACGCTTGAACATTTACACTGAAAATGCTTACATTTCCGTGATGCAGCACTGACCCGTCAACTGTACAGAGTGTCATTCAGGTTTGTTCACGTCGATGTTCTCACAACACTGCATTGTTAGAGTTCATACAAATGATCTGGCGTCTGACACAGTTTCATATACTCGCAAAAACACAGATTTTTACTCGCATTTGAAGCATGTTGAGTGTTAATTTTAGGCCCTGCTAATATCTATGGCTTCTTAATTTTCAAATGTAAACCATCAAACTATTATTTTGACAAAAAACCACATGAACTGCTCAGGTGTAAATGAACACAGGGCTGCGCTTCACTCTGAAACACACAGCTAATACATTTATTTAATTAAATCGCAGCCTTTGTGATTCGATAATTGCACTAAGCCATATTGCAATTTTATTCCGATTAATCGTGCAGCCCTACCTAACATTGTAAAGATTTAGTCCTGGAACCTGTGAATTGCATTAAGCTATAGTTTATATATAGATGTTATGTTAGTTGCTTATTTTGGTTATTCGTGCTTCAGGCACTCATTCTGAACCCCTGATCTCTCTCTCTCTCTGAGCTCTAACTCCTGCTTCAGTGCTTCTCCACTGAGAGTTTGTTTGTTGCTCTTGAAGCATTTAATCCCTTCTCTCTTTGAGATGGGAGAGCAGAGAGCAAGGAGGACGCGCTGCCTCGTTACACGCTGTACTACAGTAACGTCTGAGCGCTTTTTTAAGTTTACCTCAGGTACGTACCATTTCCACTGCGTCTCTAATTGCGGTGTTATCAGTGTGGACCTGTTTGTGTGGTCTGATGAAGAGCTGCACGCATGGCGGCTCCCTCCTCCAGCGCTCTGGGGGGCTGTGGATACCGCCTCGCCTCCTGCTTCTCAGCTTCAGAGTCTTAAGCGAGACTGTACTTACATAAGCAGTCACCACATCTTCCTTCCACTTAGCCAAAGAAAAGTTTTGTTCACGAATGCTGAAAGTGGAAGAATGTGTGTTTGAGTTCTGTGCATAGAGCTGAGATTTGTCGGTAACAGTTATATCAGTATAAGCGAAAATGAACTTTTCTTGTGCAATAGAGGTATGTTGCACTGGGAAATAAACACACCGCTTTCACATTTTTATAGATGTAAAGTTAAATTCAGAATGGTATTATCACGTTACTAGAAATTAAGTATAAGGTAGACTATTGTCACACACAGATGAGTATGGAAGCTTGAAAAAAAAAAAGAAAAAGGCTGCAAGTGCAACTTTTTTTTGACTTTATTGACTTAATTTCGACTTTATTTCTCATAATTCCGAGTTTGCAATTCTGACTTTTTCCCCTCAGAATTGTGAGATACAGAATAAACTTGGAATTGTGAGATAAAAGTAACAATTACCTTCGTTTAAGTCTGTGGCAAAAACAAGCTTTCATAGATAAACTGTCACAACCATAGATATATAAACATAGCCTGCTTTACATACGCCATCTGCAATATTGGTCAAATCCAGTCCGTGACCACTTGAGAGCAACTTGAATGTGCATCTGCAACCAAGTTATCCACATATCTATATTTGCTGTAGATGATTTTCACTGCATTTAATTTGTCATTAAAGGGTTAGTTCACCCAAAAATGAATATTCTGTCATTAATTACTCAGCCTCATGTCATTCCACAGCCATAAGACCTTTGATCATCTTCAGAACACAAATTAAGATAAGTTTGATGAAATCCGAGAGGTATACGACTCCATAGACAGCAATATAACCACCACTTTCAAGGTCCAGAAAGGTCCTGAAGATATCGTTAAAACCGTCCACATGACTGCAATGGTTCAACCTTAATTTTATGAAGCGACAAGAATACTTTTTGTACACAAACACAAAACACAAATAATGATGCATTTCTGTACCTTAAAGTGGTGGTTATATTGCTGTAAAACACTCTACTTTGACATTTTATGGGTCGTATGGCTGTGAAATGACATGAGGGTGAGTAATTAATGACAGAATTTTCATTTTTGGGTGAAATAATCTTTTAATGTGATAATTCTGCATGGATACTGCGTAATGAATTACATATAAAAACTCAAACCAGCATATTCTCACCTCTGAAAGTTTATGCCATTTCATCTGGAATTTATAGCTTGGTGGTTTTTACACCCAATACTGTGACATTTTCAATTAAAATTCATTAATTTGTAAGTGTGATGAAGAAAATAATGTTAATCGCTCCAAGATGGCGGACGTATCGATGTGTCTGGAGTGGTCGAATATGGCATCTACGTATACATATCACAACTATCTCAATAATTACAAGGTTTTTTAGTTAAAGGGCAACCTTGAATTGACCTTGCTTTTTGACAGTACATTTCAAATGCATTGATATCATCAGTTTCATCACTCATCATTTGATTATAAATAATTAAAATGAATTCTTGCCATCACGTGTTTTGCTGTGATTGACCCACATTCTCCCATGGCTCTTTTCTCTGAAGCCAGGTCATGGAGGAGGAGGAGAATATAAAAATATACTCATTTATAATAAATGTGCTCTACAGCACACATGTTGGTCCATGCCATTGGTGTATTTCTTTAAAGAACTGTTGGGTTAGTTTCTGCATTAAAGATGCAGAACAACCCAAAATATGACCTTGATAACAAACATAAGAATTAAACAATCAATGGAGATAAAGGATAAAGGTAGAGAAGTGTGCGCATGAACATGCAAGTCAGAAAACCAAAGAGTTACTGGCCAATCAAAGACAGTGAGGCAATTAAAAAACCCAGAACAAAAGAGGATTTTACCACGAAACCTCATTAGGCCTGTTTTCTTGTTTTTTTGTGTCATTTGCATTAAAGGATCTTGACAGTGAATCGCATTACCATTCTTTGACTTGCAATCCTTAAACTAAAAGTTCCTAGCCATATGCAAGCATGGTTGCCTTTAAAAAATAATAATACAAACAATAAATAAAAAATTCAGGACATGCCAGACATAAACTGCATGAGGCATTTTTTTCCCTCGTTCTCCAGTACTTACATAATATGTGCTCTTGCAAAACTGCATTTGATAAGAGTTGCTGGAACTAATGGATCACCTCTGAGTGCTTGTGGCTTTTTTTTTCTATAGCAGTCTGCTGCATATCTGTCTGTCTCTCGCCAAACAGAAGATTACCTGCACTATTTGTTGAGAACTTTGTCAGGCTTACAGAAGGTTGAATAGGTTAAGAGCAACTCGATTTCAAAGTATTTCTTGGGAAGTTTCATGTAAAGCTTTCACTCAAAGAAAGGGCAATCTCTTCCACAAATTAAGATGAAATAGTATTATGGTCAAAAAAAAAAAAAGAAGCTCATTAGGTGTCTGTATACAGTATAATCTCAGTGGTTCAAGGCAGTAATAAGTGGGAATGTTTTCTTTTTGTTTTTTTTTGATTGCTTAAATGAAGCAAGCACTTCATTGTTAAGTGACAGTGATAGACTTCACAGCTCTTGACTGTGGATCCTTGAGCCTTCAACAGAACATTGTATGCATTTGAATATATATGATGGTGTTAATTTGAACAGTTTTAAATAAATTAACAATGTTAAATATTAAATGTAACCAAAGCTACAAAAAGCTTACAATGTGCACAGGATTATCTGTTTATGTGTTTTGATATATTATGATAGTGATTTTATTTTTTAATGCATTTATTTATTCTTGTAAATATTTCCCCCCACTTTAAATGAATATACAGTACTGTGCAAAAGTTTTAGGCATGTCAGTATTTTCAGCCCCCAAAAAAGGGTTTTAAGCCAGTTATTAAAATATATGTAGAGTGTAGTGTAGTGTGTCAGTAGGACATACAAAGTTCTGGTATGAAACTGTAGATGGTGCAGGCTAATAGGTCCTTTAACACAACCTGCTAATTATCACATGAGGGTCGCATGAGGGTCCTGCTGTATTAGTAGCCAATGAGCGTGTGTTCTTAATCTTTAAATACATGAGTTAGCATTGCTTAGTAGCGCAGCGTGCTTCAGAAACCCTCCGCCTTCCCCAGCTCCACCTGTATAGATCTGCTACGGTTATTCACGTACGCTATTTTGTACAGCAGCAGCATTTCTTACTTGCTCTGCTGCAGCAGCGTAGCAGATCTATTCCATCAAGACCAAATATATCTACATTGTAATATCCCTCTCTGAGAGTTGTCATGACAGAAATATCAGTTCACATTTCCAAACATTCCTTTTGCCATTAATGTTAATAATCCAGTGAGATTTTTGAATACACAAGGAGTCTGACAACAGCTGGTGCTCCACACGAACATCTGATCTCACCATCATCGAATCTGTCTGTGATTACATGGAGAAACAGATGAAACTGAGACAGACTAAATCCAGAAGAACTGTGGCTGTGACTCCAAAATACCGTTCAAAGTTTGGGATCGGTAAGATTTTTCCAATGTTTTGCTTATGTTTAGCTTATTCTCACCAAGGTTACACTTATTTGAACAGAAATGCAGTAAAAAAAAAAAAAAAAAAAAAAAACTATAATATTGTGGAATATTATTACAATTTAAAAGAACAGTTTTATATTTAAATATATTTTAAAATGTAATTTATTCCTGTGATCAAAGCTGAATTTTTAGCATCATTACTCCAGTTTTCAGTGTCACATGGTCCTTCAGAAATCATTCGTGATGATTTGCTGCTCATTTCTGATCATTATCAATGTTTAAAACAGTTGTGTACATTTTTTATTTTTATTTTTCAGGATTCTTTGATAAATAGAAAGTTCAAAAGAGCAGCATTTATCTGAAATCGAAAGCTTTGCATGTTATATATTTGCATATTGTATATTGTTTAACCAGGAAGTGCTTACCATTCTGAGAAAAAAAAAAAAAAAAAAAAGTGAAATTTTTGGTCTAAAATGACTTACCACCAAAGGTTTAAGGCGAAACCTTTACATAGAAGAGGTATGGTAGCTGTTAATGCGTGTTGTCTGGTTTGGATAGGTTGTAAGGATGTTTGTGCTATTGTCAGCATAGTAGAAAGTAAATTATTTGAGGGGAAATATGTGAACAAGTCCTCAGATTTCAACAGACGAGACAACACCCTTCCCTAACCATGTGCTGATGACAGCAACTGCAAACAGTGTCCTATGAGGTCTCCAGAACACACGTCAGAACATGAAATCTCTTTGTTCGCCACAATGTCATTGTCAAAAACCACACAGTAAAATCAAAGCTCTCCAATGAGACCATGTGTCTCCACTCCATAAACATCTTGCATTATCAGTGTGTGTGTGTGTGTATGTGTGTGATATTTTCTTTTTTACAACAGCATTGTATTTGAGAGAAGTGCCCGTAGTCATATTTCTAATTTCAGTCTTATCTCTGTGCAGTCTGAGAACGGCTTGTGTCCAGTAATTATGCTGATGTACTATAACACTGTGTTCCCTTTTTTACTTGAAGTTTAGGATTTCAAAGGGCAGTGGGTTTTTAAGGCTTTGCTGATTTCTGGAAACTGCCCTGTCCTCGTTTCAAGGGTTCTTCTACTTTTCTTTAATAAGCAAAATGCTTGGTTGCATTCCTCAGTTAAAAAACATTTTCCTTTATAATGGACTTTCATGTTTTAGATTCTCCTGCAGAACGAAACCTTGAGATGAAGGTTGGGGAGGTGAGGTATCCCACATCTATCTTGTCTTTCGGGAGGTTATACACAATGATCCACATTCCTTCAGTCAGGAACATCCACTGGTAATTTTACAAAAGGTGCAGAAATAATATTGCATGGAACCTAACAAACTATTATGCCTGAAAGAGAAGTGTTTTGCTGTGGGAGAAAAATGATCAAATCTATGCTGGAACAGAAAACTGGACATCTCTATAAATAACTCTGTTGCACCAGCTAGACAATAAGATTAAATGGAGAGTTAGTGGAAATGTCTCTCGCTTCTTTAGTTTTTCTTCTGAGAAAAAGACCCTCATTTATTAATACTTAAATGAAACACAAATTGAAAATATTGAAAAAGTTCAACCTTTTGAGCACCTGCAACCCTACAGAAGATGACTTTTTTTCTCAGAATTGAGAGTCAGATTAGCGAGATATAAACGTACTCGGTTACTAACGTAACCTCGGTTCCCTGAGATACGGAACGAGTACTGCGTATGGGGAAAGGTCTCCCTTTTTCCCCGCTGCTGAAGCCTTTTTCAATAACGCAGTGTAACTGCACCGTCATTGGTTCACTCATAGACAAGTTGTTGAACCAATGGCGGCGCGGCATAGCTGCGCGGCCTATGGCGACAAAGCGCGCGAATATTCCCGCCGAAATGGGCGGGGTATAGGGCTATATAAGCAGGCGTTTCGCCATAGGATTTCAGTGTCAATCGACTGAAGCGACGACCCTGAGCCGCAGCCTCGTGGCACGGCAAGTGACGCAGTACTCGTTCCGTATCTCAGGGAACCGAGGTTACGTTAGTAACCGAGTACGTTCCCTTTCGATACTTCACTCGTACTGCGTATGGGGAACGAATTCAACCACGCCGTGCCACGGCTGGGAACGATATAGCTTGCATTTGGCCACCCAGAGGGGGGCAAAAAGGACAAGCGGAGGCAAAGCCTAACCGAACCCATGGTTACACTGAAGGAAGATACTTCCTATGGTGGCGTGAAGCGGGACCTGTTGGAAGCCGCTAATCACACCGACAGGACCCGAGCTTGTAAGGTCGGGACATCGAGGTGATAGAACCTGACAAAGGTGGACGGCGAAGACCAGCCGGCCGCCTCACAGATGTCTTGGATGGAAACTCCGTTGGACCAAGCCCACGAGGAAGCCATTCCTCTAGTGGAGTGGGCCCTGACTCCTATGGGGCAATTAGTGCCCAGTGAGGAGTAGCACAGGTTAATAGCATCCACTATCCAACGGGAAATGCGTTGTTTCGAGACCGGAGACCCTTTGGTGCGGCCGCCAAAACAAACAAAGAGTTGATCCGACAGTCTGAAAGACTGTGATCGGTCTATGTAGGTCCTCAATGCCCTGACTGGGCAGAGTAGCTGCAGCTCTGGTTCGTCCGCCGAGGGAGGAAGAGCAGAGAGCGAGATGACCTGAGCTCTAAACGGAGTTGAGAGCACTTTAGGGACGTAGCCATGCCTAGGTTTCAGAACGACCTTAGAGTCACCAGGCCCGAATTCGAGGCATGCAGGGTTCACAGAGAGGGCCTGCAAATCGCCAACACGCTTTACCGATGCTAGTGCTAGTAGCAGAGCGGTTTTTAGTGTTAGGGGCCTGAGGTCGGCTGAACCCATTGGTTCAAATGGGGCTCCTTTCAAGGCCCTGAGGACCAACGAGAGGTCCCAGGAGGGAATAGTGAGAGGGCGAGGAGGATTCAAACGCCTAGCACCTCTCAAAAACGGATCACGAGCCCGTTTCGTCCCACCGATTGGCCAGCAATAGGAGCGTGGAACGCTGCAATGGCTGCTACGTAAACCTTAAGCGTGGAAGGGGAGCGCCCCATTTCCAAGCGTTCTTGGAGGAAAGACAGTATGGAAGATACGTCACTCTCCACAGGGTCTATGTTGCGTGTTGAACACCAATCAACAAAGACTGACCACTTCTGGTCGTAGAGGCGCCTCGTAGATGGGGCTCTAGCCTGAGAAATGGTATTTAGGACGTCCTCGGGGAGGCTAGTCGGCTCCCATCGAGGGACCAGAGGTGCAGAGCCCAGAGCTGCGGCTGTGGGTGCCAGATTGTTCTGTTTGCCTGAGAGAGGAGGTCCCGTCTCAGGGGAATCGGCCACGGGGCTCTTAGAGAGAGCCTGAATAGCTCTGAGGACCAAACCTGGTTCCTCCAGAGCGGGGCCACCAGAAGGACTCTGTGCTGGTCTTCTCTGATACGCCTGATGACCTGGGGGATCAGTACGATCGGAGGGAAAGCATAAAGGAGCGTGCTGGGCCATGTGTGGGCCAGAGCATCTACTTCCTTCGAGAAAAATGTTGGGCAATGAGAGTTGTCTTCTGAGGCGAAGAGGTCTACCTCTGCCTTCCCGAAGAACTCCCAGATCGTGAGGACCACTTGGGGGTGGAGCATCCACTCGTCGGAGGGGATGTTGCTCCGTGACAACATGTCCGCACCCAGATTGTTCCTGCCAGGAACATGAGTCGCTCTGAGCGACTGAAGCCTCGGAAGAGCCCATTCCAGCAGTCGTTTCGCCAGAGCGCATAAGCGGCTGGACGAAAGACCGCCTTGGTGGTTCAGGAATGACACCACCGTCATACTGTCTGACCGAACTAGAACATGACGTCCCGTCAAGTAAGCCTGAAAGAACTGAAGGGCTTTCATCACTGCTAGCATCTCTAGACAGTTGATGTGTAGATGGCTTTCCTCGTGGCTCCACGAGCCGAAGGCCGGTCTGCCCTCGCACACAGCGCCCCAGCCCAAGTTGGAGGCGTCTGTTGAGAGCACCGTCCTCCGTGAGACCGCCTGTAAGGGGACTCCGCGTTGGAACCATACTGGATCCATCCAAGGTTTCAGGGCTAGAAGACAGGCCCGATTGACCTTGAGACATAGGCGGCCGTGCCGCCATGCGCTGGGAGGAACCCGGAACTTCAACCAGTACTGAAGAGGCCGCATCCGAAGAAGGCCTAGCTGCAGCACCGGGAGGCGGAAGCCATCAGCCCTAGCAGCCTCTGGAAAAACTTCAGAGGGAGATAGGCTTTGTTCGTGACAGATGCCGTGAGCTGCTGAATTGCCAGGGCGCGCTCTGGCGAGACTACTGCCGTCATACGGACCGAGTCGAAAACTGCTCCCAGAAACGAAATTCGTTGAGTGGGGCATAGCGAGCTCTTGGCTAAGTTGACCCTGAGACCCAGGCATTGTAGATGGCTGAGGAGCACGGATCTGTGGCGTTCCAGCTCGTCTCGCGAACGGGCTAAGATGAGCCAGTCGTCGAGGTAATTCAGAACCCGGATTCCCATCTGTCTCAGAGGGGAAAGCGCCGCGTCCATGCACTTGGTGAAAGTGCGGGGAGCTGTGAGACAGCCCGAAGGGCAGGACCGTATATTGGTATGCCACCCCTTCGTATGCGAATCTCAAGAATCGTCTGTGACGGGGGCTATCTGGATGTGAAAATACGCATCCTTCAGGTCCAGCGAGCAGAACCAGTCCTCGGGGCAAATGTGCGCGAGGATCTGCTTCAGCGTCAGCATTTTGAACTTCCGTCTCATGAGGGAGAGATTCAAAAGCCTGAGGTCTAGGATGGGTCTGAGACCGCCATCCTTTTTGGGGACCAGAAAGTAGCGGCTGTAAAAGCCTGTCTCGCTCTCTGACGGAGGAACCATTTCCACAGCTCCTTTTTCCAGCAACGACATGACTTCGGCCCGGAGGACATGAGCGTCGTCCGGATTGACCGATGTTTGAAGCACCCCGGCGAAGCGGGGGGCCGTCGTGCAAACTGGAGCGAGTAGCCCTGGTTTACGATCCCCATGACCCATTCTGACACATCGGGGATGGCCTGCCAGGCCTCGGCCCGAGTGGCTAGGGGTTGAATAATGTTGGGTGACAGACCGCCGTTGAGAGGGTCGTACACCGCGAGGGGTGGAAGAGGAAATTTGCTCTTTTTGTGATGAGGTAAAAATTTGTCCGCCGTGAAAACGGCGTTTGGAGTGGGCGCAACAGGTGTGGGCCCAGCTGTCACTTGGAGTATGTTTCCCACGCCCGGAAATAAACGAGGCGGAGGGGAAATTACCCGTGGGAGCTTTTGGGGTGGTCCGGTCGTAACGGGACGGTCCCCCATCCTCTTCCTGTCCGACGAATCAGGACGACTTCGGAGGCACCGGGTCCAGCACAATCCTGGGCCGGGGTCCCTGGCGCCTCGGGAAGGGAGGGCGCTTCGCAGGGCGCGAGCGCTGGCGATGCTCCTGGGGCGGCGCTGCCTGTGTTGCAGGTGGGGCTGGTTTGTTCTGCTGGAGCCGGCGCAGTCCTGGGGCGGCTAGACGCAGAAGCGGAGCTGGAGCGCTTAGGCAAGAAATGCCTCATAGCCTGAGACGATTTCTGCGCGGCAGTAAAGCGCTCAGTGAAGCCATCCACTGCAGGCCCGAAGAGACCAGAAGGCGAGACCGGGGCGTCTAAGAAGGCCGTCTTGTCTAGGTCTTTGATCTCCGTTAGGTTGAGCCACAGGTGGCGCTCCAACACGACCAGGCTGGCCATGGAACGACCGATGGCCTGGGCCGTAGCCTTCGTAGCTCGCAGGGCAAGATCCGTGGCGCTGCGGAGATCTTTGAAGGCTGGCGCGTCGATTCCAGACTCATCCAGAGAGCGGAGGAGTTTGGCCTGGAATGCTTGAAATATGGCCATGGTGTGGAGCGCAGAGGCAGCTTGGCCCGCCGAGGTGTAAGCCCGTCCAGCCAGAGTAGAGGTGGTCCGACAGGGCTTGGAAGGAAGGGCCCTCTTCGTCTTCCAACCCACAGCCGCGGGAGGACAGAGGTGAGCAGCCACCGCTTCATCTAGGGGTGGCAAGCGCTCGTATCCCTTCTCCTCGGCGCCGTCGACGGCGGTGAGGGCGGAGCGGTGCGTAGTGTGGAGGCGGGCAGATTAAGGAGAGCGCGCCACGACTTCGTCAGCTCTTCGTGGACCTCAGGAAAGAAGGGCGCTGAACGCTGGCGAGGTGCTTGGCGGCGGCCTGGCAGAAACCATTCGTCCAGGCGGCTGCGAGACGGCTCCTCTGGAGGGGCCCACTCGAGGTCCAGCTCTTCAACGGCTCTAGACAGGATGCGGAAGAGCTCGGCATCCATGCCCTGGCCATGCTCGATGGGTTCCAAGGGAGGCGGTGGAGCGGGGTCTTCCGGCTCGCCAGCCCATCCTTCCGCTTCGGAAGCCGCAAGAGACATGGAGTCGTCTTGTTCGTCGTCTGTTCCCCCGAATGAGACGAGGTCACTCGCTTCTGCGGAGGGACGCTGCTCAGGGCGAGAGAACAGAACTGGAGAGAGTTCCCTGGGAGGAGAGGGCGAGGCACGCGGGGGCTGGGCCGGCGTGAGCTCGCTCAACTCCTGGCGCTGAGTCGCTCTACCCCGCTGTCTTTCCTCGCCGGACCGCGGGGAGGGAAGGAGACGGGAGGGCGCGAGCGGCGAGATCGCCCTCAGTGAAGAAGGCGACCCGCGAGCGCAGGGAAGCGAGACTCATACACTCGCAGTGCGGGCATGAGTCTCCAGCGAGCGCGCCGTCTGCGTGGGGCTTGCCCAGGCAAGCGACACACTCGCTGTGTCCATCGTCGTCGTGCAGGGGGCTCCTGCAAGTACCACATGAGTGGCGGGGCATCGTGAGACGCCGCTGCCGTGAAAACGGCAATTGGGTGGCTCTTTAGAGCGGCGAGGGGCCGCGGAAGCTCTTAAAGCGGTGAAAACCGCTGGAAATCGCTCTTTTAGAGCGGCGTTTAAGCCGCGGATGAAGCTCTCAGGCGGCGCGCCGGATGGCGGCAGGGGACGCACAGGAAGCGGCCGGAAGCGGGAAGCGGGAGGCGGCGGCTCGGCGACGGCGCTAGAAGCTGCAGTCCGCGAGGGCGCCGGCGCTTTCTTCCACCGGCGAGTCCAGGCGAGTCCGCTGCGGGAGCCTCTTCAGACGGCGGCGAGAGCAGAAGGCGGCGAGCTTCTTCGGCTTCAGGCGGAGATCAGCGAAGAGAAGTAGATGTCGTCGCTGAAGGAGAAAACACTGAAATCCTATGGCGAAACGCCTGCTTATATAGCCCTATACCCCGCCCATTTCGGCGGGAATATTCGCGCGCTTTGTCGCCATAGGCCGCGCAGCTATGCCGCGCCGCCATTGGTTCAACAACTTGTCTATGAGTGAACCAATGACGGTGCAGTTACACTGCGTTATTGAAAAAGGCTTCAGCAGCGGGGAAAAAGGGAGACCTTTCCCCATACGCAGTACGAGTGAAGTATCGAAAGGGAACTCAAGTTATAAAGTTCAATTCTGAGGGGAAAAATGACTGACTTTTTTTCTCAGTATTGCAAGTTAATATCCAAACAATTCTGACTTTATAACTCGCAATCGCGACATTTAAACTCGCAATTATCTTTTAAATTATTTTATTCCGTGGTGGAAACAAGCTTCCATAATTGCTTGTCACGGAATGCATTTTACTATTTGCAGTTAAAGTACTCATAGAATGTAGTAATAATAATAATAATAATAACAATAATAAAGATGGATGAAATTAAAGTCTAAGTAACTTGCAAAAAATGGTACTTTGAGAATGTAAAAGTAAAAAGCAAAAGCTTCACTTTTTAAATTGATTTTCTAATTTCAGTATTTTTAATGCATAATATTTTAAATTTCAGTTAAAGGTAGCAGTAGATGATTTTACAGTTTGATATTTGAATATAGTAATTTTCAAAAAATGATCATAAATCGAAGTTCATATTAAAGTCCTTCAAATGAAAATTACAATTAAAATATTGATAATTTTATTAGTAGTGTGGTGATGTAGTATAATGGCAATTGTACTTTTCCCCCTTGCTGCTCTATAAAATATGTATGCTGTTATAGATGTGTCTTCAGTGCCGTCATCAGAAGCGATAAGAGATATGCAGGTGGGGAAATTATGTTCTCACGAGTGATTTAATATTTCAGAGGTGCTTTAGATTGTGAAGATTAAACCATGGCTATCGAAAGTTTAGTTTTAATATCCTGAGCAGTGGAGTTGGATGGAAGGGAAGGAGGGGTAATCGCTATTACCTCAGTTCACCTTACCCTATTGCAGTATTTATCCTCATGATTTAGGTGTTCTTGATGTGTTGAACTTCAGCACATGCAGTGTCAATCAGACGTGTTTGTTTGGAGCTTTATTGTGCTGCTGAGGGCACCTGCAAAGCTTCAAGATGGTCACTGCAGCATTTCCATTAAAAAATCAGGCATAACAATGTTTAATCAGGGACGTAGCCTGTTTGCATGCAGTGCTCATCATTGCAAATATATATGCACTCACCGGCCACTTTATATTAGATAATTCTTTGTGGCATACAGTTCAATAAGGTGCTGGAAACATTTCTCTGAGATTTTGGTCAATATTGACATGACACGGTTTCTGAAGATTTATCCTGCTAGAAGTAGCCATCAGAAGATGGTCTGTGGTCATAAAAAGATGGATATGGTCAGCAACAATACTCAGATAGGCGGTGGCGTTTAGACAATGCTCAGTTGGTTCTAAGGGGCCCAAAGTGTGGTAAGAAAATATCCCTCACATCATTGAACTAACAGCAGCCTGAAGCGCTGATACAAGGTAGGATGATCCATGCTTTCATGTTGGTTACACCAAATTCTGACCCTACTATCTGAATGTCGCAGCACAAATCCAGACTCATCAGACCAGGCAACGTTACTCCAATTTTCTATTGTCCAGTTTTGGTGAATTTTAGCCTCAGTTTGCTGTTCTCAGCTGACAGGAGTGGCACCGGTGTGTCTTCTGCTACTGTAGCTCATCTGCTCCAAGGTTAAATGCCTTGAGCATTCAGAGATGCTCTTCTGCAGACCTCGGTTGTAAAGAGTGCTTATTTGAGTTACTTTTGCCTTTCTATCAGCCGAACCAGTCTGGTCATTCTTCTCTGATCTCTGCTATCAACAAGGCATTTCACCCACAGAACTGCTGCTGGATATTTCTCTTTTTCAGATCATTCTCTGTAAACCCTAGAGATGGTTGTGCAAGAAAATCCCAGTGGATCAGCAGTTTCTGGAATATTCAGACCAGCAACAACCATGCCACATTCAAACTCAATTAAATCTTTCTTCCCCATTCTGATGCTCAGTTTGAACTTCAGCAGATCGTCTTGATCATGTCTACATGCCTAAATGCAGAGAGTTGCTGCCATATGATTGGCTGATTAGATATATGCAGAATCCACCCTCCCTTCAGAGCGTCTCCAAAGCCATGCCTACTTCAAAACACATGAACACGCACAGTGGAGTCAGCAAAGCGTCATGAGAGGAGAGACGGTGTTAAATTACCTCATGTCTCAAAGCAAATCACATGGACGTTAACAACTTACATAGCTCTTACTTGTACCACCTGACTGCTGCAGATTCATTTTGGCGTTGATATTGTTGACATAGAAATGCATGAATCCGAGTCTGAGGACGTGAACAGAACAGCGAATGCCACGGGCTGCCATCTCACGGTTACGACATGGCGTGAACGCAGTATAAGCTCGTTGTTTTGGTTCAGGAGGAACTGTAAAAGATGACTGCTGTTTGTTTTTCGGCAACCAGTTACTGTGTCTACAACCGGCTGATGATATGTGAGGTAGGACATCGGATCATTGCATTCGATTGGACGAACATTTTTTGGTCCTGAGACTTCCGCAGAAGATATATGTACATGTTTTAATATTTAGACCACTTCTATTACTGATTGCTATCAGGATGTGAAGAGAGATTCAACCAGTATAACAAAAAGTGTTGAAGTGCATTAGATGACAGCAAAGAATTCCAATAAAATCCTCTTAATATTGACTGAGGTGGTATCAATATAGCATGCGTCATTATTGCTTATGGAACACAAAGCTGGGGATACCTGAGGTCCTTGTGTCAACTGATACAGTTTGGCTTGCTGTTTCAAGGTGGGCACATCTTTTATATGAGCTTGTGTTCGCTTGTGCCCCAATGATTGAGTGTCTTTTTGGTTTGTATATAGTGGTAAAACGGCACTTAGATGACATGTGTGCCTTGAACTTTTGTCTTTTGTGAGTTCTGAAGCAGGCTTGATGTTTTAGCTGTGATTTACATTTTTGTGTTAATGAAACAGACGCCTGGTGTGGTGGATTATTTAAATAATCCTGTCAAAAGTAACTATTTGCTCCATGCTCTGAATAAGACTATAGGAACATTCTTTTGAACTTTTACTTTTCTGATCCACTAAAGGAAGTCATGCAAGTTTATAAAATTTTAAAATAAATAAATAAATAAATAAAGTACACTAAAATAAATTTCACATACGTTAAACTTGATTGGTCACATTACAATAAATAAAAAGAAAATAATATTTTTATGTTTCAAACGTTGAGAAAAGTCATGATGACATATGTATGTACTTTGCTTTTAAATCTGCGTTAAGTTGTAATTAGTAAAATGTGTTTGTATTTTTTCTCGTAAATGTACAAGCTTTCAGTTTTAACAGATCTCAAGTACAGATTTCCCAAAATAGTGAAGTACCATTACTCAAATACTTCTGCATATTGAGGGCTGCTAATTTAAATTTTTAATGTACAGTACTGTCATTTCTGTATTACATTTGGCACACTTCTACATTTACTCTGTAATTCTTTTTATGTAAGGCTATGACTTTTATTGTTTGTTTGATTGATTGATTGATTGAGGTCCAATATTGTTGTTTGACACATTTGCGGTACATTATCTCTCTCATTCCCCATTCCTTAACTTGAAACTGAAAAACTGGTAGATTGAAATGGATAGTTAAAATTTCACTACTTTTTTTTTTTTTTTTTTTTTTTTTTTTGTGCAACCAAGACATCTGGCACCTTTGTTTCTAAATGTCTTCCTAATGCCTGTAATCGTCTGCAAACTTGATTACAAGGCTTATCATCATGAAGTTTTTAGTGTCAACCTGTCAGTAACACTAACAAAGCAGTCCTGTAATAATAGTCATCTTGCGCATCCAGCAAACGGAGCTATTTCATACCTCGCTTTTTCAGCCTGTTCTGTCTCTTTCTCATATTATTTGTCAAAGGCGCTCAGTCTCCTTAATTGGTTTGCGCTGTCCTGCATGCTGATGACTTATCGATCTTTGCTCCGAGCTTCCACTTCACCTAATAATTTAGCAATTCAAATGTTTGTCTCAGAGCAGAAGGCCACATCTTGGCAAAGGCATTGCTTCAAAGCGCAAGCTCCAAAGAGCCACAGATGGAAAAATTGAAGTTTAGTTTTAGCGTCTAACTGGGGCCGTCCTTCGGAGACCCCGGCTCCCTTGTGACACAACCCGTCCTCGGGGCCCTGGTGTTGAGCTGACCCTGGCGAATACTCTATTTCCAGACCTATTGGCCCAGATGATAGGTTTTTCCAAATGGCTGCACGCAGTCACAAATAGAGCGGTCCAGTAGGATGAGGCAGAAATCAGTGCCGGTGAGTCACCTTCTGCTAACGCCTCTCCGTTCTCTCTCCTCAAACGATGCAGAACTGAACATGTATTGATGAGCAGCCAGGAATATCTAAGCTGCATCTAACCAGGCACCAGTGTTCTTGCTCTTGAAGCAGGTGGGAGTCTGATCCGAGAGCGCTATAGATAGAAGAGCTTCAGGAATATGGAAGAGGGGCGCTCTGATCTGTGTCAACATTTGCACTCTTGATCTCGCCGGCTTGGTGATGATGTGTCCCTGAGCTCCTCGAGGGGCTCTGGGTTAACAGTCTCACGTCTGTGGCGTGCCCTCGGAAACGTAGCTGCCGCCTGCCACCTGAATGCTGTTAAATTCATGCCGTGTTTTTCTGCACATATCTCAGGGCCATTTCCAGTGTTCATTAAAGAGCAGCTTCTGTGTTGTTGAGAGTGACCTCGGAGAAACTGGGTCAGCTGAGAGCTGTTGGAGCATTTAACTGCATATAAGATGACAAAGACTGAAATATTATCAACTGGAATATATAAGAACAAACACAACAATGAACTGCCATCTCTCTGTGGTACTCTTTACACAAGTAACGATGGAAGGATAGGCAAAAGGAAATTTCCATCCATTGGATGGTTGTGGATTGTCATTGGTGGAGCTCATGTGAGTGCCAGTTTGCCCCGCCTTCCTGCCAGTAAACACATAATCAGAGGAGTTATTTTGATTATTTTGATTTGAAGGATTACAAGGCACATGAATTAAAATAAAAAGTACTAATGTTGCACATTGATAAATCATTTATAATAAGTAATGCAAAATTCTAAAAAAAAAATTATGATAAAATAAATAATACTAAGATAATAATAATATTTTTGAAAAGTTATTGAGCAATTTCCACCATTATTGTCCAGGTTCAAAGATATACCCTCAGTCTGAAATCACGTCCTCTCTGAGTAGGTGGTACTTTTAAATGATTACTTTGAAATAGTTATGCTCTATATAGTATGAATGTAATCCAGACATGCTATATTTGCCATGTTGTCATGTGACCTACTGGCGTCAACTGTCTCGCTTCACTGCCATTCACATCTCCTCTCCCATGGCCTCATGGGATAGAAATATGCCCATCAGATGCACACTTCAGAATTTCAACAGAAGTAGTAAGTCATCCGGGTAATTTTTGCCCATAAAAAAAAAAAAAAAAAGAAAATGTCACAATGAGAATGGTCAAAATGGAACATTAAAAATGTATGACAAATGTGTAATAAAATATATTTATATTTATTAAATATAAAATTGTATTTAAAAAAAAAAAACAAACTGAAGTCATGTTATTTGGTTTGTTTAAATTGAATTTTAAATAGGATCAAAACAATGGAAAATGTAATATTTGAAATAATTAAATGATTTATATTAATTTATTCCTGTGATCAAAGCTGAATTTTCAGCATCATTACTCCAGTCTTCAGTGTCACATGATCCTTCAGAAATCTTTCTAATATGATGATTTATATTTTTATTTATATTATTCAGATTTATATGTACTTATATGTGACAACCTGCCCCAACCTGACATATATGAAAAATGTCCTTGAGATCTGTGGTGTAAAGTATTTCAGTAAATGTAATTATGAATGAAAAATGAAAAATTTTTATATACTTTGTAGTTGTACTGAGTATCAAAGATATTAGCAACTTTTACTCTCTACTTGACTACATTTTTGAACAATTAAATGTACTTTTTACTCCACTACATTTGTGATGAGTAATTACACATAACATTTTGCATGGCACCTAACTTTTTCTGCAGCAGTTTGTTTTTGCTATAAAGAAGCGATATCGCCATCTACAGGGCGATGAAGGTACTGTATCTTGTGCGTTTTGCCTTTACTCACCCAAACTTGTCAACAAGGCTACTTTAATGTGAGCGCATTAGCAGGTAGTTGCTGAAGCACAGGTGTTTGATTTATGAGATGAGGACATGAGGCCAAAACCAGCACATCCAGTGCAAGTAGACTTTGATTGTTTAATTGTACTACATTATTTCATTGATCCGCTATATTGACCTCTTTGAAGAATGTTGATCTACTTATGGCCTTTTTGTGTGCTTGAGTTTAACTGAGACTTGAGAGTTTGTAGATATTTAATAGCCTGTTGTGTCGACCTTGCTTTATTGCAATATTGAAGTGTTCAGATTTATTTTGATTTTAGAAAATAAACACAATTTCTCATCTTACAAATATGCTTTTTCTTGTTTTTCACTGGCATCATGTCTCTTAGGTGTTGAGGACTAGTCTAGTGCATCTTTGAGCCTACATTCAGTATGAATAAAATACTAAAGTATTGTTAAAATCAGATATTCTAAGACTTTTACTGGAATTGGTGACTTGTAACTTGTAATGAAGTAGTTGTATTCTTACTCAAGTACTTTCGGGTACTCTTTACACCTCTGCTTGAGATAACAGTTCAACGTTTTGGTCAAAATCTGTCTTCATTATATAGCTGGTGTATGCCAGTGTTTTATTGTGTGCACTTTCTTACTGAACAGCTACAGTACAAAAAAACATGATGAGATTGGAGTTTTAGTTTGGATAGGGAAAAAAAAAAAAAAAAAACATCCTGATTTATGACTGCTTTGAACTACACTACATACAGAGGCATGATTAGAAAGTAAGATAAATGACGATAAACCATGATGAATGATTAAAAACGGCTGTAACTGGAGTCATGATTTTTCAAAGACTTTCTAAGATGTCATCCACATGGGAGTCGGATGTCCCCATTCCCAGTCCCTGTTGACAAACATAAGCAATTTAAAAAGTCAAGCCTTACTGTTTCTGCAAATGTTTTGACTTGTAATTAGCCAGAAATCCTCTCTTTTCCTCACCCCTTCTCCAAATGTTGACAATATTTCACCCAATTAACCTCAGCACTCGCACAACAGGGTTTCAAGTGTGTTTATCAGTTTGAAATATGGGAGTTTAATAGACCTGTATGTATGTGTGTGTGTTTGTGTGTGCGTGCAAGCTAAATAAAAGAGCATATTTAATTAAACCATGTCTAAATTGTGTACAGCTAAAGTGCTTGATGGATGGTTGGACCATTTATAAAAAAAAAGTTAGACATCATCAATCATACCTGCTCAATCTTGAATGGACACAAACATGAACACACAAACAATTTGAATGGCGCACACACAGAGACATAAAAGGTTTCTATTTTAAAACCCCCATCGAAATTTTCATCCGTATCCTAGATTGTTCTGAAAAACCCTTCTAACATGGCTTACAGTGAACATATAGCCCCACTTAGTTATTTTAGGAAGAATGATTAATTCGATAAACATCAAATTAATTGGTTTGAAATTTTCCAGGGACATGAATCAAAGGCAGGAGTGGAGAGAAAGTAAATTAAAATCACTTGACTGGAAGAAATGCTAAATTAGCCTGAAACACATTGTTGTAACACATTTGACCTTTTTGCCCCTGAGCTATGATAAACTGCCTTTTCAGTCTCTACAAAACAGGGTATTATCATCACCCTAATAGGGTGGGAACACAATTAATGAAGCTGACGACTCTATATTTAGTGTTTTAACATTTGATGTCTGCAGCATACCTTTTTTTCTTTATAGTTTTACTTTAATCTAAAACATATCTTTGCGTGTATATAACAAATGAATGCTTTATGATAACAACTGGAACATGTCAACCATAACACGCTATTGCTCCTGTGTTAGTCTGTAAATGCTGACTCACATTAATACTCTCATTAAGTCATTAGTAAGGGTCAAAAGCTCCAAATGAAAAGGCGTTGGAGATGTCTACCCAGAAAACTGTTAGCGCAGAACTTTCCAGCTAAATTTACCCTGACTTTTTAGAACATATTTAGCAGACATGGCTGCTCGGGTTTCTTAAGCAGGAAAAATTAATCTAATTAAGGTTGCTTGCAGATTAGTGCGTTCTGAAAGCTCAGCAGTTGGGGTAATTAATTTACCTGCAGTGGTTATTGTTCAGTCAATTGCGCATCGGGGATAAAGGAAGCTGTCCTACAAAACTACATGCATCATTTCTAACATGCTAATATGCTCCAGCAGCCTCTCGCATTATGCAGATTACTGAGGCTAATCTATCGTCAGGTCTTTCAATTCTCTTGGCTCAATTCTCCCTCACCACCACCCATCCTCTAAACGTCTATTATATATAAGCTGGGTACATCTTTTGAAGTCTCTCTGCAGAGATGTGTGTCACGCAGTGGAATATACTGAAATATTCTGAAATCTGCCAATTCTCAAAGACCTGCCACAGTCTTAGTAGATGTGAAGCCAAGCTTTTTAAGAACCTGTGGTTGGACTGATATGACACTGAACTGACATTATCAATACGGTGTCAAATATAACGGGAGTCTGCCGCAGCATGAAAGGCTTATTATTTTCAGGACAAAAGGGAAAGTTCATATGGCTGTGATTAAATTATTTGACAGCATGTAATTCAACAATGAAATGAAGTGTTGGAATAAATAGTGGCCTCAAACAGTTCAAATTTAGCTCTGTGTTTTGGATCTAACGTAAGAGATTAATGCCTGAGAACAGCAGGAGGCTACATTTTTATTCTTTTTTTATGCATGAAAGATGGGTCGTATGGAGTATTTTAAGGAATCTGCTGATAAGGACTCAATTAAGTGACCCACTCTTGCTAAATTGGAATACATTCAATGTTCTTCAATCTCTCAAACTCAAAATCTCAATGTGAAGATTTGATTCACTTCATCAACTTGTAAGACGATTTGAGCAAAAATGTATTGTTCGTAGCGCATATATATCCTTTTACATCTCGCAGTCACAAGTGAGGGATTGGGACTATACACATTCTTAATGCCATTAGTCAATTCACAGCTCTGTCAGTAAGATGACATTTACAGCTGTGGTGATTTGGCTCTGTGCTTCTTATGTGCAGAAAATGCATATTTCTGTGGGGGCTTGTACCACCCAAGCAACTGCCACTGAGATGAATATGAATGCTAATAGATGGCTTTCTCCAGATTTTATAGACCTCCTTGAAATCCCAAGTTAGGTAATGCTGATGAATGCTTTGATACTGGTCCAAACCGTCACGGAAATATATACTGATATTTTTAGAAAGAAGAATTGAAAATGCAGATGATAGTGGTGGAAGTGGAAGTGTCATTTATTGTCTTCCATTTGATCTCACTTGTTGTCATCTTGCATTGTGGCATCTGTTTGTATGCACTTTTAAATAAGTATGTAGATGAATAGATAAGTAGAGAGATGGTGAGACAGAGAGGAAAAGAATGATGAATATTATTAAATTGCAAAGCTTCCACAGAATTACTACAGACATAGAATAGCAGAAAGGAGCAGTTCTGATAGTGTAGGAGAAAACATACAGACAATAACCTCTCCAAAAGCTAACACCTCAAGGGTCCTAGCAATCATACACGGGCATTGTCAAGGCACCACAGACAACAGATTCACAAACAACCCCACAGCGCAAAATGCCACCGGCCGTGATTGATTCCTCCAGCTGGACTGATAAGTTTGCTGTGGTCGGCATTCTTTGGGAAGAAAAAAACAAAATAACAGCATTTTTTAGGGGTGATGGGAAAATACAATCCAAGAGGCTGATGCATCACGCTGAAAATAGCGTGGAATGAAGTTAAAACAGCATGATGTATTTTATTTTTTTATGAAATATACTCTTAAGTATTTCCCAAAAGTAAATGATGTGCTCAAAAAAGTTGAAATTTCATGGTGATGTGCAACAAATTCCCCTTCTTGTCCAGGCCTTAACTACAGATCCAGATCCTCGGGTCCTAGAATTAGACACCGAGTGGATTCTTGCACCATGGACACTCCAAAGAGGTTTCAGGTATCCAGCGCGCAGCCAGAAATTTGTATACTGTCTCCTCGGAGACAAGGACACGTTTGGGCAAACAAATACACACAATTAGGAGATCGACAGCAGACACGGCAACAGAGAAGTGAAGATCTCTGAGAAGGAAGTGAAGGTGTTTTTGAGGACTCATTATGCTGCTGGGTGACAGGGTCGGATCATGTGTGTGCGAGTGTGCTTGTGGTCCGTAGAAGCTCATTAGCACCGACAGGAAATCTCTGGGATCAGGGGGGGACACGTTATCAGGTGCTCATTATGGGGTGTCAGGAATGGGCCTGCACAGGCAAAGGCATATGTCAGGGTGACACCACTGTCACTGAAAGGTAATACAAACATGTAACATGTCTGGGCACAGTGCCCTGCCTTTATTTGAAATGTATGCGGTTGGCACCCCCTACAATGTCTACGTGACAACATTATACCACTGGAAATGCCCCTAAAGGGCCAAGCTGATGGAGGGAAATCCTCAGTGACAGTGTGTCTTTCTCTCAACAGTGAACTCCTTGTTGCCACCAGTCAGGACTGTGAAGTTGTGGTCAGGCATTGTTTGCTTTGAGCATAGCCTGTAACACGGAGAGTGGGTGAGTGAGGCCCACTTGCCTTTTGTTCCAGAATTCGCAACAGAACGCTTGGCGTATCCATGGAGACCTTCCAAGTAACCGTCCAATGGGATTGCTGGCATGCCTAAAAAGAAGCCAATTAAGATGGGCTGCAACATCTTGCCGTTGGGAAGCGGTCCAATTAAGCTGACAGAGCTAAAACTCCTCTACACCCCTCAAGTGGTATGAAAAGCAAGATCGGGGGTTTGTGTAGAGAAAATGTGCTATAGAGAGCTCTGCGGACCCTATGGGATATAAATTGACACGCACTGTTCCGAAGAGGCCTCTTGGAAACAATAGCCAAGTGGACCGTCCATTGTTTTAGAGTTTCTGTGGTTTCATTCTTTTTCCTTTTTAACTTTCCTGCTTACTCATGGGCCACAAACCACCCAATTTCATAGCGTGCACGGTTCTGACAATTAGTGGGAAAAGCCGGTCATGTACAACAAAAGCACCTCATCTCCTCGCCGGCTTCAGCAGCACGGACCTTGTACGATGTTACCGTATAAGGCGGTTTCTCTGATGTATTATTCATCCGACTTTTTTTCTCTAATGATGCGTAGAGGCTCCCTGAAATAGGAAAACGCTCATTAATCTGTCATTGAATATAGATCACACCTTAAAGAGAGGGCAAGGAAGCAGAAAGGAGCAAGTGGCGGCAAAGACAGGACTGGGAACCGGAGAAAAAAGGAGCGATTTGGAGGAAGTAAAGAGGAGGAGAGGAGCAGTGGCTGGGGGAACATTACAGCAGTTTAAAACACGGTGTTCAGATTAAAAGAGCATTTCGGAGTGCACAAGCAGAGCTTAGGACTCCATCGTACAATTTCCACCAAGTGAATTACAGCACCTGTCCAATCTCCAGATTATTAGACCACTTCTTTCTTTCTTCCAGTTTGTCTGTATGTACCCCACTGACCTTGAGAGCTCGTATCTAATCCTATCTGATAAATCTGAACATAATACTAAATTGCCTTTTTAATTAAACCATGAGGTTTATTTATTTATTTATTTATTTATTTTCTCTCGTTTCCGTCAGTGAGATCCTATCGGCTGGCGATGAAGCTTTAGTCTTCGTTTCCAAACATTCAAAACCAAAATGAATTATGCATTGTTACTTCTAAGCAACCTTGCCACTCTCCTTCAGTATTCTTATTTTAATGAAATCAGGTACAGTAGAGAGCGAATGTATATTGTGATTTGTCAGTGTTCCGTGAGATGTCTGGAAAAGATGTTTTTTTTTTTTTTTTCTGGCTGTGAAAGGGCAGTCCTTGCGTTTGAGCATTTCAAGGTCGAACAAAATGCTGACTGGTGATTTAAATTAGTGACATCTCATTTTCAATGTCAGATATCATTAAATCTAAAGATGAGAGTTTCTTAGCATGGGTAAGTGTGTGTGTGTGAGAGTGTGAAAAATTGAAGGTTTTACTTGTTAGTGCTGTTTATTTCTTTACTTCAGTCTCATGCCTTTGCAAACACCTCAACACTTCCTTTTTATTTTAAGTCATGTTAACTCCATCCTTTTCTTCCTCGCCCAACAGGAGTAACATCTTACCCTTGCACATTTAGAACCTCCGAATCATAAAATGTCTGAATTACACTCATAATTGGCTGCAAGTGCTTTTGATAAATATGCTTGACAGGTGACTAAGCGGCTTAGTCTTCATGTAGCATCGCTGATACATACACTGTCCTTTACATCACTCTCATTGCACAGGTTTCCTTTCGCCCCCTCCATCAAGCTCTGATGCCATTTTGAACCCAAGCTCTAAACCCTTTTCTCAAAATCAAAGCCTAAATCAGATTAAGGGGCTTGGAGGAAGCTTGGCAGAAGCCTCCTGAGGGGAGAGTCACTGAGGTGATTGCTGCCATATTCCTTCACCAAAAGCTTTTCAAAATCGCATTAATCCCGCACTACTGCGACGTAAGACAGACCCCCTATGAACTGCCAATTGTCATATCAGGCACAAAGTGCATGGCGGTGTTCATAATCACAGATGCCAAAAACCACTTAGCCACATTATACAGAGTGTAGAACAATGTAGACATTGAAACAGGACCTTCCCGGTGAGGCCCTCCATGATCTGTCATCCGATCAGTGACGGAAGTCTCCTCCGTGGCTCGCCCAGACTTCATTGATTTAACAACACTTTTTAATTTCCCTCTCTGCCAGTCGTGATGATCGAGGAAAAGTTATTAGACATTTGTTCGCTCTGTGCCTGATTCCCACTTCACCCAACCAAACGAAGATAAAAACAGTAATCTCTTAGGGGAGTTCAGTCCAATGATACGAAACATTAGCATTCCGCATCAAACGTGATGAGATTCTTCGGCACCAAGGCGACAATCACTTAGTATGGATGTAACCTGCTCAGCTCTGCCGTATCACTATAATGTTGTCTTCTGAAAGCTCTAACTAGGGAGGAATTACTGAGGCTGCTAGGCTCTGATAAGCCTGAGAGCTATCCATTTATAGGGTGGAAGAGGGGTCAACAGCATGGGCTTTATCAGAAAATGGAATGGTCGACACCTGTGTTGGACACTTTTCTCCATCCACATCTTACTCTCATAGAGATAAAGTCAGGAAGTCCTTACGGTGTGCTCAGAGCCCTAGGGGTCCACTCCCACTTGACAAGCCCAGAAAGAGAGTGTTTCTGTTGGGGAGAGACTCGACCCCTACATGGGTTGATACCACTGGCACATGTGGACATGTATCCATCGTGCTTGGCTCATCTCCTCAACGAAATTACTGACAAAAATGTTTAGATTTCTTCAAAAATAATAAACAGTCACTTGTCAGAATGAGTGTCACATTGGGAAAACATTATTATCATAAAAAAGTAATAAAATACAGACAATGAATAATTAAAGGGGACATATTATGCCCCATTTTACAAGATGTAAAATAAGACTCTGATGTCCTCAGAGTGTGTATGTGAAGTTTTAGCTCAAAATACCCCACAGATCATTTTTTATAACATGTTAATTTGCCACTTTTTGGGGTTGAGCATAAACACGCCATTTCAGTGAGTGCCCTTTAAATGCAAATGAGCTGCTGCGCTCGGCCTAAGAGGGCGGAGCTTCAAGATCTGATTCTCTGGTGTCAGGAGTCTGTCAGAAACTGCGAATACATGCTGCATGGAGATAGAACAGGTGTAGTTTAGTTTAATTACGGTTATAACTTATATTGTCTTACTGTTTTTATCCACTATATTAGCACAAGCCTGTTGTATCGGACCCCGTTTGACTTTACCGATGAGTTTTATCAACGTCACATTGCCAGGGATCTGAAAAAGGCTTGTTCTGAGACACTGCTTATGATTTATGGGGATTAAAAAAGAAAGAGGAGTGGTTGGCTTTTTATCATTGTAGGGTGGTTGTGTTCACACACTGCCAACACACATTTATAGCCAAATGTGAATTTTGCATAATAGGTCCCATTTAAATCATCAAAATTAAAATATATTTAAAAAATATGTTATGACAAAAACACTCCTACTTTTCTGGTCAGCTGCAAATGGTGAATCTGGTCTGAGACGAGCAAGGTTTTAAATGAATATATGGCGTAATGTTGTTTTTGAATTGTTGCCTTGAGTTTTTAAATCAGTATGTTGTTGCTGAAGTTTTATACTTAATCAGCTTGCGCCTGACCACAAACAATCACTTTACGTGACACAACAAAGACCTCCGCTTTCTGACAGCCCATGATTGTCTCTCCCCGATTTTGCTGTTTTTGCTGAATGAAAATTCACATCTCCCCAACCTCTTGCGGGTTTTGTGATGAACTGTTTTGGTCTACTTGTGTGATCAATCTCTTCCCTACTGGGATTTTGCTCAGCAGGACAATCACCAAACCCTCCTTAGCAAATCAGCAGACTGGCTGCACCGATCCCAGCCAGTAGCATTAGCACACAGTGTTGAGGTGGAGTAATTGCCACTAGAGCACAGTAGACTACATTCTCAGCAATTACTCAGAAACCACAAACCGTTTTCCCTGGGTTAGGTCGACAAATGACTGGAGATGAGCCAGTGTGCATCCAGCAGAACAAATGGAAAAATAAAACAAAAGGGACATGTGTAACAAAAAAAAAAAAAAAGAAGAAAAAAAAAAAAGAAAGTAAAAATAAATAGATCAGTAGGCAAGAGTTATATCTTGTGGTGAAATAAAACAATGTTTGTATATAAATATATATATGAAGACTTCAGATGCAAAAATGCCATCTAAGTGCCATCTGAAATTTTCTTCTAAAATGAGCATTTTTATCAAGCTTGTATGTTTGTGCAGTTATTTCACTTTAATGGAAATGAAAATGACCTAGTAATTGCCATTAAAGTGAAATTACTGAACCTAAATGAGCTTGATAAAAATGCTCATATATATATATAAATAAGTAAATAAACAAATCAGAACAAATCCGAACTTCTTTAATCAAAAAACAGTATTTAGTTTGACCTCCTGGACTTCTTCCAGTTTCTCAAAGAAGAAATTCTGAGAAACTTCTCATCACATTTTGAATGTTTTCTTGGCCTTCCAGCCCTTTCCCATTTAAGTTTTAAGAGAGCCAGGTTCCTGATATTGCTCAAGTGTAAGGGAAGGTCACTAAAAACTTTTAGACATTTTAGCCTATAGAAGGCACTTTATTCAGTTGTTTTTATTTTATTTTTTATTTTATTTTATTTTACATTATTTTATACTACATACAAATTTTCTTTATTTTCTGGTTATATTCTAATAAAGAGATAATTATAGATGGTGATTATACCATTGCTGAAACAAAATTCTAATGGTGGCCTAAGACTTTTGCACAGTATGGTATATTATTATAATTTGGTAAATAGCCATGCAAAAAGTTGGATAATGTACAACGCTATTCAATTGTCTTTGTCTAATGGTTTGTTTATTTATTGCAGATTCTGCAAGGGATATGTAAGCTGTAGATACTACTACTACTACTACTAAAACCGAACAGTGGAATTAATTAAATTAAATGAGTTTGTTTTACTCAAATAATAATTAAAGTTCATTGTACTTAATAGAAAAGTTGCTTGAACTCAAAATTTCATTATAATAAGCTGAACTTAATATGATTGAATTGAGTTGCAGCAGGTTTCTAATTCCCAGCATGTTTTGTGTCAGACTGTACAAGGAAATGTTGAAATTAAGTGTTGTTTTGTGTGTTTTTACACAAGATTAACATAGTGAGGCATACATTAGTGTTTAATTTTGTGTTATGTTGGAATTTACATGGGGTTCTGTTATATAGTTTTGTAGGGTTCCTGTTGTAGTGAAGAGTAGAAGAGCCTGTGGGTAGGTTGAGGATATGCTGAAAAACTTTTAAGACCACATATACACTATTTTGTTTGATTATATACATGCAAGTATATAATGACAATCTCTTTGATAGTTATAATAGCATGTGTTATTTGCTCTCTACATTTACCCGAGATCTGAATTTGATGTTTATGTAAATGAACTGTATTTAATTAACATTATGATAAGTGGGGCAAGGCTGAGAACTGTGGGAGTGAAGGGATGCCAGTGAAGTGATTGTTAATGAGACACACCTGTGCACCACACTGACCTTGTTCCGCTTCCACGGCTCTCGGCCCCGCCCCACTTGTCAGAAAAAATCTACTAAGTTCTACTACCTTAAAAAAAAAAAAAAACTGTAACTTAAAGTTAATTTACTTAAATGTTTTGAGGTAATGAGTTTTACAGTGTATATATATATATATATATATATATATATATATATATATATAATTATGCTTTTATATAACTCAGATTTAAATAATAACAATACTAATACAAATATCATTATTTATATTTTTACACCTATTATATAAATGTCTGTGGATTTTAAACAAAGCTGTCTTACTGCTCTTGTTTCGGAGGACACTCCATCCTCTTTTGCTTTTCTTTCAACTTTTAATGATCCCTTGACCCTCATTCTACTTTGTATATATATATATATATATTTTATTTTTTATTTTTTTGCAGTGTACATGAGGGCAATGTGGTAACTTTTCACTCTAACTTTCATATGCTGGTCATGCAGACATGCATTTCAGCGTTTCACTACTCTGGGAGGTTGCTATTCCACCATCTGATCGCCGTGGATATTAACACTCTCTGGCTGGTTTCAAATGCTATTAGCTTTCAGAACAATTTTGATGCAGGCACTTGAACTTTAGCAGGAAAAGGAAATTGCTCTCAAATGTCACCCGCTTCTCAGCTCCATGTCCACTGTGCAGGGAATCAAAAGTTAGATGCTGGTCTTGATGCTATTTTTAGGTTCTGTCAGGAAAATGACAGCAGGTTCGAGCTTTTCAATAATGTTGCGCTGCCATTTTGGCTCTGTGCTCAGGCTAGCCCTTGATGACTCTGTCAGTCAGGAGAGATTTGAAGGCCGCAGTCCCAGAGGAACGCCTGCAGAGAGAAAAGTATTACTCTAAAATATCATGTTTTGCTGTTATGGAAAGTTAGACTGATCAAAACTCATTTGCATTTATGTGTATTGTCTTCAGTGATGCAAAGATGGAGAATAGTTTGAAATAAGATGTTTGTAGCAGACACTTTAATGCAACATGATATTATTTTCATGCTGACATTGGAAGCTATGAACTATACATGTAAATATGTATAGGTATTTACTTTTGTGGTTATTTCCTCATCTACTCAACACTGTATGGTCAGTTCTGTAGTGAGAACATGCTCTCATTCTCTATCATTTATATCTTAGTATCCAGGGATTTTGTAGATCATTAGATGTACTGTATGTGCAGATAAGATGTCTTTCTTTCTTAGTGAGAAGGCTGTTTAAAAAATTACCTGTTGATATATCTCCCTATTTATCCAACTTTAGTCTATACTAGTAATGTATTTTTAATGCCAGTCAAGGGGCTGTGGGGTTACAATGGTTTGTTTGGATGGTTCATATTAATGAATATAAATCAATAAATAAAAATATTAATGTCCCTCCCTGTGCAGAAATTCCTGTTTTGTACTGGAAAATGTTTAATTCAATGCTGTTGTTCATTATATGTTTTCAAGATGTTATAGGTTAGCCCTTATGTTAAATTTAGGATATGTATCTGTTCATTCTTATTTATGCCACACTAATTGAGATTATTACCATTTTTATATCAGATATGGTACAAAAACTGCTCTAACTGGGACCAAAAAAAAAAAAAAAAAAAAAAGTAAAAAAATGCTGCTGATCAGTTGCAGGCCTATAAACTTGTTGTCCAATTGAATGGCATCAGAGCAGTTAATTACATTTTATTTGTAGCTTTTAGTGTAGCTAACTGCGTTTTTAAAAGTGTTGCTGTAGTTTAGCTACTTGTGTTTGAACCAGCAAACCTTCTGATTACCAGCCCTGGGCTCCTGCGCCGCACCACCCTAATATTTGTGCTTATAAAAACAGCAAGGGTCCATGAATGGATTAAAGATGCTGAGCCTCACTGGAACTTTACTTTAGCTTTAATTAACCAAAAGTAACCATAATTTATGACTCACACTTGATTCTCTCCAAACAATGGAAAGCAGCTATTAAGCAAATCCTTTAACAATTAGCAAACAAAAATGAATTGCACACAATACAGCGGGTAAAACTGGCCGATTGTTACGTCTCACCTCTCCCAACCCTGGTAGATTTGAAATCATTATACTGTCTCGCAAACAAACCTTAATCTCAGTGGTCATTAAGCAGTGTTTCTGAGCAGGGCGTCAGTCCCCTAAACAGAGTCCAAACCCATCACTGGAGTCTCCAGCTACCTTCGATTGACACGGATGAGCTGCACCCATGTCGGTTCTTTATGGTGCCTAAACATTCAACAGATGGCGATGCATCAGTGGATTGAGTAATGAGTCACTGGGGGAGGCATGCACAATATGTGACTGCTAGTCAGCTTGTTGTGTGTTTGATCTTAACTTCTCATGAGTAAGAGGGCGATGTGCACGCAACCTTGCCGAGAGACACAGCGTTGCAGCGTTTGCCCAATTACAAGGGCTATTATTGACTGACACGTGTCCCTCTGCTCAAGACAAACAGCCAGGGAATATGAGGCATTGCTGTCTCACCACAGGAAAGAAAAAATGATTTATTTATTTATTGCAAGTGTAAATTCACAGCATCAAATTTGTTGTTAAATAAAAATTAAATATGTATTGCTAATGTGATCTGGTAGGTATCATCAAGTATGGTTATAACATAACTGCTACAGCATCTAAAACATAAGAATTGTTATATTTTACAAAAATACAAATGGTTGTAATTACTTTTAGGTTGATTGAATATGTAATGCAATTAATAGATTGATTTTATTGTATTTCAAATTAGATAATTTTTAAATAAATCACATTTACTTAGCACATTTACCTAATTTGACAAAATTGATTTCCTCTTTCTGATTCATACATGATGACGATAAACTATTTAAATTAACAAATTATTATTCATACATTAAAATAATTTAACTCAGATGTAAATTAAAATGCAATGAATGAATGAATAAATCAATGAATACATAAATTGTTTTTATTGAAGAATATATAGTCCTGCTATGACAACTCTCGGGGTGTTTGGCATGGTTAAGGGTATGACAATGTTGACATGTTAGATCTTGGCGGAATAGATCTGCTACGCTGCTGCTGCTGCTGCAAAGCAAGTACTGGAGCTACTGCCAATACATACATGGCATGCTGCTGTGAGCAAGTAAGACATGCTGCTGCTGTACAAAATAGAGTACATCAATTACGTGTAGCAGATCTATACAGGTGAAGCTGGAGAAGGTGGAGGGTTTCTAAATTGATTTATCGCTTCAAAAAGTTTATAAAGAGATCGTAAAACTAATCCATATGTACTGAGTGGTTTAGTCCAATTTTCCTGAAGAAACATGACCACTTAAAGGGGTGGTTGCATGCGATTTAACTTTTTTAACTTTAGTTAGTGTGTAATGTTGCTACTTGAGCATAAACAGTATCTGCAAAGATACAGCGCTGAAAGTTCAATGCACACGGAGATATTGTCTTTTAAAGTTATGGCAGTTTAAAGCCTACAAAAACAGGCGGTTTGGACTACAACGAGCTTCTTCCCGGGTTGGTGACATCATAAACCCTTGCTATTAACATAAACACTGCCCCCGGGAACACGCAACAAAGTGGGCGAGGCCATGTGGCGCAACACAATGAAAGCGGAAGAGTTGTTTACACCGAACGCGAGCTGCGCGACGCGACGCGTCAAAAGATATAGAACCCGTTATTATCTGTGATATTTTCTACACTGGATGCGGTGCTGAAGACAGCTTCCTGAATCTACACGAGTTTAATGCTGGATTTACACAAAGACTTTTACTGAAAGATGAAGCAGTTCCCACTTTAAAAGCAGAAGCTGCTGTTTATCAGCCCCAAACTGTAAGTACGTTTTATTGTTTGTCTTTTAAACGTAATGTTATAGTTCTGTTGCTATTTTTAATGCATCTAGGACGTATACAAAGAGCAACTCGTTTTTGCTAGCCAGTTAGCTAAATTCTAGTGCAAAACAAACACCAACAAACTTCTATGTTCATAGACAAACAGTTGTTCATGCTATAAATTAAACGCTACCTTTACAAAAATGCGACTACTCAGGCATGTATTTACTACAGGAAAGCTTTAATCAGGATAAAACCGTATATTGAAAGCTAACAAACAGCAGTGACAGCTTATCTAAACACTTTGACACAAATACTAAATGAAATACCATTCATTAACATCCTTCAAAAGCCGCGATTGCAGAGGTTCTACTTTTTCCTCTTCATCTGGGTCTGATTTGGCTCAATTTGATACAGCAATGTAGGCGCTTTTAGCGTGGCGTTTCCAGACGCTTCAGCGAATCACGATAGACTGGGCCAGTAACCAACCTGCTGACCAATCTGAGCACATTGCGTATGTCGGAGGGAGTGGCTTCATAGAAGCAGGAAGTCAAACGAGGCGTTCATATGACAGTGGAAACAGAGGTGTAGAATAAAGAGAAAATATATGAAAAATACAGCATTTAAAAAAAAAAAACGAAGCATTAAGACATGTTAAACTGTGCCCCCAAAACACAATCAAGCCTAGAAAAAAAAAACAAAAAAAAAAACATGTAACCACCCCTTTAATATGATGAACAAATTGAATGTAGACCTTTTTTGGGTGAACTAACCCTTTAAATGCAATGCTCAATGCTAATTTATCTGACTCTCATTGGGAAAACGCATCTGTGTCAACTTTTTTTTGCAAAACACAAAAAAAAATGTACCAGTATATACATATTACTGCAGTTTCTAACATAAATTAACACTAGAGGCAGTAAAACAGCAATCACTTTTAATTGTTTTCATACAAAATTTTCATTACAGGGCCAGAATATGGATTAATAAACTTTTTGCAAAATAATGTTATGACCACAAAACACTTTTTCACCATAGTGCATGATTTGTAAACAAATATATTTTGGAGTTTGCATCACTTACCCAACTCCAGATGTTCAGTTTTACTGATGTAACAAGTTTGCTTGGTAGCTCAGCTGGTACAGAATTGTACTTGCGATGCGAAGAGCTCGGGTATGAATCACGTAAAAGAGCTCGAAGAAAATAATTCAAAAACAAGTTAAAATGCCATGTTTACAATTGCGTTTTTATGTCACAATTGCTTTTGTTAACATTATCGGGTAGTTGTACATTATTAAACGTGATGGATTAAGCTTTTAGAGCCACTCACCAAACATTTCAATTCAGAACTGTACTGATACATACAAACTCCAACTGAATAAAACGTTGCCATATTCACTTCCATCTGTTCCAGAAAAAAAACAAAATACACTTTTAGTTCCATTTCACTTTGTGCATGATGCAATGTTTTTAGCCTTTTGCAAAAATGTTGACATAGGTAAGTTTTTTTCTAATGAGTCTGGTCTGTGACTACCTATATTACTTGAACTTCACTTCAAAGTGTGTGCGTACTACTTCTGCACTAAAAAAAAAAAAAAAAAAAAAAGTTGCTGCCTTAAAGGTGCAGTATGTAATAAATTTGTCCGCTAGAGGTCGCTAGAGGCATATTCACAACAAAGGCGTAGCTTGATGACGGCAAGTTTGAGAGCGGAATCTTGGGACATGTGGTCTTCACCTCAACGGACAGTGCAAAAGAATAGCGATAGGACTCAGGAAGAAATCATGTTCATGGATGTGATTATTAACGTTACTGTAGTATGAAGCAGAGCAGGAGCGAGTGTTGTGGAGCTGAACGAGGCCGCTGGAGCGATTGCGCAACACGCTGAACTTTTATTATGACACAGTCGCTGGCGCCGCTTGGTCATGAGTATGAGGTAACGCAGCTCTGTTTATCATATTAGATACATTTGAGTGTGTTGAAAATGTTATAACGTTACTCTGTGCATTCGCTCGGCGGCTGCTGTGAGACACTGTTACACACTGCAGTAAGATAGATCCATTTTACAATATCATATTAAATGCTTGATGGTTTGTGTTGATAAATGGCATGCAATTCATTTTAAAACGTATTGTATGATGGAGAACATGCTGTGTTACTGTTACTAAAAATAAAGCTGCATCTGATTATGTTATGTTAGCTACTTCACAAAATAGTGTTTTTCTCTGAGGCATGGTAAAGCATGGTACTCACAAAAGAAAATTAGATTTAAACAATAAGTCTAAACGTGTTGAGCTATATAACAATAATTAGTTTTATTTCTATAAATATATCAAAACTGTTGTTCCCTTGTCTATTTAAAACATGTAAATATTAAAGCGTCTTTGTTGTTTCCATGGTTTCTACAAAATAAAACCGGAAACCGAGGGTAGCACGGGTATGACGCAATTGACAGGCGACTCCTCACACGTCCCAGAGCCTTGGATAAAATCGCAATTTTCTCATGATTTACAAATAGTTGGAAACATTTGGGATATTGTAAGTACTCATGTGAACAACATATGGCCTAGTGGTTTTTGGAGATTTTACTGCAAAATATTACATATTGCACCTTTAAATTTTTAAGTACAATGAACTTGGATGTTTAATTCATTTAGAACATAAGTTGAATCTTGTATAACTTAAAAAAAAAAATGTAAAATTGCTTAACTTATTTTGATAAGTTAAAGCAATATAAAAACATATGTTGTCATAACTTAAAGCTTGTGCACATATGTGTACATATGTGCTTTCCAAATATGCTTGCGTTATTGCAGTGTTTGATTGACAGGTGAATTCAGTAGGTGGTCAATCACTGCTATCCAAGACATTTTAGCACACAAATATGATATGGTCACGTTCTACCACAATATGTAGTGACTGGAAATGTTTTGCACCTCATTTATGCCTGGATTTCGAGCTTTATATTGCTGATGGCCTCATGTTAATACCAGGAGTACACAAGCGCTTTGATACATTTGATTCAAAATGAATACATTTATGAACTGAAGTCTTTGATCTGATCAAGATGGGCTGCATTATGCCTTTTCTCCGCAATGTTCTTGATTCAGTCCTGTTATGAAATCATTGTTGACCTTTTCTATACATCTGATGTGTGTGCTTGAAGTCTCCAAACAATAAACAAATAATAATAAAATAATATAGTGACGATGTTGCAATGCCAGCTCATAATCAATACAACACAATAAGGATGGGGGGGGAGAAACACATTTATTAATAAAAGCAAGCGAGACAAAGACAGACTGACTCATCAATGGTTTGAATGTGGCTGATTTACGTCAATTATTATTGTTATGTGCATGAACGGCTTGTCATAATACTGACTGATAAAATGATCTGCTAACAGCAACAATTTTTAGGTGGGTGGAGGCCAAGAAACTTTAGATGTTTCAAAACATTTGAGGCTGTTAGTAAGTTCACAGCGGTTCTGGGAGCGAAAATCGTTTGATAGCTTCAGCATTCACATTTAATTAACCCGGCAATATCAGTATCTGAAAATCAAAGAGCAAAATATGCAAATGGTGCTATGATATGCGCTTGGGCGAAGATGTTCTCTCAATAACAGATTATACAGGCGGATGATGGCTGTCCATCTCCCTTCTAGCTTTTGCCGATATTCCTGCTTTTTCACAGAAGTCGGGAAGTTTGATGAAGGATGATGACAGGAATTAATCAATCCCTACCCCTGTCATCCGTGACAACAAATAGAAAGTTTCTCATATTAATATGTCTTGATGTCATTCAGCTCGAATGGGAAAGAGTCAGTTTGAGAGGAGAATCTCTTCAGATAAGCATGGAGTAATGAGCCTGCTCACTGACTCTACTCTAGGTTATATTGAGAGGAGATAATCTGAGATTGAGACTGCATGTTACAAAAAGCCTTTTCATTAAAAGAGAATCATGGGAATAATTCATCAGTCATGCTTAAAAGCTTTTAGTTCCCGTGACAGACTGAAAAGTAGCAGACTTTTAATTTGTTGAGCATGTTCCCTGACACGTCTGCTATTATTTTACTATAGAGACATTCTGATTTGCCAGAGTTGCTTAATGTCTTCAGTGTAGCCACACTGCCTATTATCCTAGCCTTCATTTTGATCTATTATTAAACTGATGTGAAATTCACATGCTACCTTTTTTTACGAGTCTAAACTCAAGAGGGGGAAAACAGGATGGCATTTACCTTTGGTTCTGTTTTCAGTGGGGAGTCATGTGGAGAATTTGGATGGTAAATAATATCATAGTATGTAAACGACCTGCCCAGCAACAACAAAATGTTTTGACATTTCACAATGTTGCAGTTTAGTTATGTTGTACTACAACTTAAAAACAAAAACAACAAAACCAAAAAAAAAAAAATATTTGAATAGCAAAAAGTAAACAGTGCGAAACTGCAACTGATTCCATCCGATCCCTCAGTGCCAGACTCCTCAGCTCCTCCCACTTGTTCCCGTTCCCCGGAATACTACCCACCTGCACCTGCTGTCACCAATCATAGACTGCTATATAAACCACTCTCGCACTTACACCATTGTCTGGTCTTGTCGCTTGTACCAACATTGACTCACCTGATTACTTACCTGCCAACCTGACCTTCCAGCCTTCTTCATTCTCCTCTGGATTCTCTTCTGTCCTGGGACTGATTACCATGCTAAGTTACCTTACATTCCTGAGTTTTTAAGTATCGTCATTACATTTTTGTTGATTCCATCCTTGTGTCTGATTTCTTCTGTTGTGACCGCAAATTTAAGAAAGGTCTTAAAGGGGTGGTTCAATGCGATTTCACTTTTTTAACTTTAGTTAGTGTGTAATGTTGCTGCTTGAGCATAAACAGTATCTGCAAAGTTACAGTGCAGAAAGTTCAATGCAAACAGAGATATTGTCTTTTAAAGTTATGTCAGGTTATTGCCTACAAAAGCGACCGGTTTGGACTACAACGAGCTTCTTCCCCGGGTTGGTGACATCATAAACCCTGCAAAACACGCCCCCGGGAACAAAGTGGGCAAGGCCATATCGCGCAGCATAATGGAAGTGGAAGAGTTGTGTACACCGGAAGCGAGCGGCGCGATATTTTCTACACTGGATGCGCGCGGAAGACAGCTTCCAGAATCTACACGAGTTCAATGCTGGATTTGCACAAAGCTAGGCTTTTACTGAAAGATGGAGCAGTTCCCACTTTAAAAGCAGAAGCTGCCGTTTATTGTCTTCAAACTGTAAGTAGGTTTTATTGTACATGTCTTTTAATGTATCATTCTCTTGCTATTTTTTTGGTTGCATCAAGGACATATACAAAGAGCAACTCGTTTTTGCTTCACTAGCCAGTTAGATGTATTATAATGCATTCTTCTCCAACAAACTTCTATGTTCATACAAACAGTTGTTCATGCTATAAATAAAACGTTACCTTTACAAAAATGCAACTAATCAGTCATGTATTTGGCTACAGTAAAGCTTTAATCAGGATAAAACCGTATATTGAAAGCTAACAAACAGCAGTGACAGCATTTAAACACTTAGACACAAATACAAAATGAAATACCATTCATAAACGTCCTTTAAAGGGATAGTTCACCCAAAAATGAAAATGTGATGTTTATCTGCTACCCCCAGCGCATCCAAGATGTAGGTGACTTTGTTTCTTCAGTAGAACACAAATGATGATTTTTAACTTGCCATCTGTCAGTCAAATAATGCTAGTGGATGGGAACTTCTACTATAAGAGTAAATAAAACTTGCATAGACAAGTCCAAATTAAACCCTGCGGCTTGTGACGACACATTGATGTCCTAAGACACGAAACAATCGGTTTGTGCGATAAACCGAACAGTATTTATATAATTTTTTAACTCTAATACACCACTATGTCCAACTGCATTCATCACTCGATCCGTTTGGTCTGATTGCGCTCTGACAGCGGCAGTGATGTTTCGCTCTCATTGAAGTATATGCGCGAGACATCACTGCCGCTTATTTGACTGACAGACGGCAACGGTTGGAGTTAAAAATCATCATTTGTGTTCTACTGAAGAAACAAAGTCACCTACATATTGGATGCGCTGGGGGTAAGCAGATAAACATCAAATTTTCATTTTTGGGTGAACTATCCCTTTAAAAGCTGCGATTGCTGTTCTTCTGGGTCTGATTCGGGCTCAATTTGATACAGCAATATAATCAAATTGAGCATACAATATGACTGAATCGCACATAACCGTTAACAAATGGTAAGGGGCGTGGCGTTTCTGGACGCTTCAGCGAATCAAGATGGCTCTGGATTACACTGGGCCAACTAACCAGTCTGAGCACATTGCATATTTCGGAGGGAGTGGCTTCATAGAAGCAGGAAGTCAAACGAGTCGTTCATATGAAAGTGGAAACAGAGATGTAGAATAAAGCTAAAATATATGAAAAATACAGCATTTTCAAAAAAAAAAAAAAAAAGAAGCATTAAGACATGTTAAACTGTGCCCCAAAAACACAATCAAGCCTAGAAAAAAAAACATTGAACCACCCCTTTAAGAAGTCTTAATTTTCCAGGTCATATTGATTTGACAAAGTATTATCCCAAACTTTTAAGACTTTATTTTTTTATTTATTTTTAAACGCTACGTAGGTGTGCTACCTGGGATCTGGCATAATGCTGTGGATTATTTTTAAAGGCGCAATATGTAATTTTTCGCCACTAGAGGTCGCTTATTCAAAACAAAGGCTCAGCTTGATGATGCCTTGATTTTGTGGAAATTTTTCTTCACGTCTATAGCTGATGGAAAAGGATTGGGATGGGACTTGAGCAGAAATAATGTTCATGGTTGAGATTATTAACGTTACTGTAGTTTGAAGCAAAACAAGGCGAGTGCTGTGCGAGCAGAAACGAGGCCGCTGGAGCGATTGCTAATGAGAGACGAGAGCGACACATGTCTCATGAGCAGCGGAGCTTTTATTATGACACAGTCGCCACTTCCACTTCTTCCAGTCAAGCGTATTTGGGGTAAAGCAGCGCTGTTTATCATATTAGATACATTTGTGTGTCGATAGTTGTTCTCATGCTACTCTGCGTTCCCTCGGCAGCTACGAGACATTTGTTGCACACTGCGGTAAGATAGATGGATATTAGGCATGGTAAAACATGGTAGTCATGGTGAATCAAGAAAACAAGACTTACAGTGTTGAGCTATATAACACGATTAGTTTTCTGCAGATGAATGTATCCAAACAGTTGCTCACCTGTCTAATAAAACACAATGGACTTTGTGTTTCCATGGTTTCTACAAAATAAAAACAGAAACCAATAGTGTAAGTACACAAGTCAACAACATATATAACATTGTTTAATACAAAAATCTTGCATATTGTCCCTTTTAATGTTCTAACATTTACAGATGAATCCTTTATGAATTCTGCCTGTTTACAAGAATAATACTCCCGATGGTTAAAGGGGACCTACTATACCCTTTTTTAAAGTGTTGATTTTGTTTTTGGGCTCCACTAGAACAGGTTTTTATGCTTAATGTTCAAAATACAAATTATTTTTCTTCATATTCTCCATTGTTGCAGCTCCTCTCTTCCCAGTCTGTCAGTAACGCTCTGTTTAGTTCCTGTCTCTACGAAGCCCCTCCCTCTGAAAAGCACAATGTGTTCTGATTGGTCGGCTGGAGCAGTGTATTCTGATTGGTCAACTTGCTTTGAGTGTATTTGGGAAATGTCATGCCCCTTACCACAACCACAAGTTTCAACACACTACTAACTAACTCAGCCATGCCCTGCCCCTTTATTTTGTGTATGCCTTCGGGAATTATTTAAATGAGGAATATTGTGACGTCTCCGTTCCCGGAAGAAAACTCAACACTAAAATGGAGGAGTTTCAGGGAGTTCAGAAACAGTGACACTGGTAAAGAGAGTATACTCCCGTTGGAGGGACTTTTTGCTTTGTAACTTTTTAATGGCCAAACAGCAGCAACATTTCACACTAAAGAGAGCTGAAAATATAAAAAAAAAAAGCAACATTTGATTTAAAATAGATGTCTAGTAATCTTGTAGTGCCTATTAAATATATCTTTATTTGATTTGCACCTTATTATCCAAGAAGCACTCAGTTGGAAAGGAAGAAGCCATCTGTTTAACCACGAGTCGTTAAACTGTAAAATGTTAACCCTCACAAACTTCCGCGCATATCCAGTAAGATTTTGGAAAGCGTTTTTGTGGGCATTATTTATCAGTGAGTCTGTGAACGATCCCTGAGTGTGCCATCTGAGGCTGAAACTAAAGATTTAGTACTGTGTACAGAACACCACACTCTCCCAGGCACCCATTATCTTTATTATGTGCATAAGTTTTAGCCAAATTCTGGCAGGATTTCTTGTGTCTTACTGTTCATATTTAAATAAAGCTTAAATGGGGTGTTCACAGTGAAGCCCACTTTATTCACAGTTAAATATGAGAGCAGTCACGGGACACTGGGAGAATTAGCATTACGGGGCTTAAATGTGTCCAGGGCAACATGCATCTGCAAATCATCAACGTTTTAACAAGCAAAAATGTTGTTCATGTCCTCCAACTGAAACCGAGCAGAACATTATCCCTATACTTGCTGAAGAGAGCACAGAACGATTGAACAACAAATGCCGGATGGCTTGGAATTGCCTGTCAAAGAGCCTTGACGTAAATCCCGTTGAAAACCTGTCGAGATCTCGAAGCATCTATTGGATGAAGGCAACACTTAAACCTTGAGGAAACAGACAGTTTTGTTGCTGGAGTGTAGAGGAGGTTGTCATATAGTGTAACAAGCAACAATACTAACAGTGCTCTGAAAATGCGTTTGGATGTTTTTATCTGCTATGAACAGTGAAATTGTTACATCTGCCAGCTGGAGTGCCCATGATCTCCACCAGAGGGCACTCCTCCTGTCTCATTTGCTTTCCCATCATGAACTACATTTCCCATAACCCATTACCTGGATTAATTCCACATGTGTGTGATTGAACTCATTTGTGTTTGCCTTTATAAGCTCTGTGTTTTCACTCGCTCATTGCGAAGTCTTGTTTCCCTTTGTTTCCTGTTCCATGGTTTTGACCTTTTGCCTGTTTTCCGGATTGCCCTGTTTCCTGCCTGGTGTTTGTTTTGGATAGTTGGCATGTGCTTATGACCTCTTGCCTGTTTATTGGATTACCCTTTATTAAATGCTGCATTTAGATCCTCAACTATGTGTCTCCGAGCAGTTTGTGACAGAAATACAGCAAGCTTTCGAATTATGTATTCTCAAAGTCAAGTTCACAGATTAAATCAACACAATCTCATGGCAATTCATAACTCTTTAAAGATTCTATGAATTGCCATCCATCCATATGCCAATTATAAAACAGTCATTTTAAATTGTAATAATATTTCTCATTTTTTTTCTGTTTTACTGTGTTTTTATCAAATTTAGCCTTGGTGAGCAAAAGAGACTTCCTTCAAAAACATTTAAAAAAAATTGATTGAATATTAGTGTATGTCAGTAAATTAGACTTCAATGAGATCATATAATTGTAGTTCTCAAGGCCTGGGACAGAAATGCTTCAGTGTCATTTACACAGTGTCTGCAAAGTGCAACAGGCCTTAGTGTTTCAATGTGCAAGCAAAACTTAAAGACTAGTTTACTTAACTAAATCTCTGAATCCCCTCATTGCCATCAGGCAGATTAATTTGTGTACTTTCAACAAAATGCTTATTTACATTTTTTGCATTTGGCAGACACTCTTATTCAAACCGAGTGCATTTGAGGTGTGCATTTCATCTGCATGTGTGTCCCATGGAAATCAAACCCATGACCTTGGCTCTCTGTGCGGAGCTTATAGTTTTGGGCCAGCTCCAATGCAAATGGATGCAGAATACTTTTCAAGCAACTTGCTCTTAATCATGTAGTAACTTCTCTAGATGAACATTTTTATGCTCGTGTTTCTGCTCTTGGGGTAAAATATTGGAAATCTCACATTCAAAACTTTGTGCAGTTAGAATTAAAACATTCCATCATATACTAGCATGATATAAGTCTGAGATCATTTGTCTCAAGTCTGATCATTTTAAAAGTAATTTTCAGCAGTCACATTAATATTTCAGTTATTAATTCAGCTTCATTATGTCTTTTTTTTTTCCATCGTAGATTCAGTCTTGATTTAATTAGTTACACAGTACTCAAGTTAAAAAAGGCAAAACAAGAAATTACAAGCCACATATCTGTAGATGTTAATAAGTAAATGTAATTGAGCAATGTGACTATAATATAATAATGTTGCCATAATATGCCAAAGCATACTTTTCCCAGCGACATAGATAATAATTAAATAATAAAATATAATTAAATTTATGAAACAAAGATAAAAAAGAAAAAGATAATAGAGAAATAAAGATCTTCTCTACCCCAGTCTCTGATGTTTCCACCTGCTAATGTATCTACACAAATGAGTCAGATGTTCATCTGTTGAACCAGGAGGGACAGCATGGCTTTAAACGGCAGCTTTAAGCATTTTAAATGTTTTCCAGTCTGCTTTTCATCTCAGTATTGTGGGAGTTTAAGCTCATTCCAATTGTTATGTCCTCAGGCAGAATTTTCTCCCCGTCAGAAAAAAAGGAAACAACAACCCAAAACAACAGAAATCAAGTCAGAGGTAAAAAATAATAATAATAATAATAATAATAATAATAATAATAAAATTAAATAAATAAATAAAAATACCCTCCCCCCTATCTCTCTTTGAGGGTTGTTCATTGTGAGTGTGTGTGTGTTTGCGGTGGGGGGGTACTTCTCTAATCCATTATACAGAGATTATTTTATTTTATTTGTGTAGTTTTGGCCAGCCTGGCTGCAGGGCTGAGGGGGTTTTTATGGACTAATCCTCCACAAAGCTCATAATAACCTGTCAGTTCATCCCATGCCAGGAGCCTCTTCTCTCTCTCACTCACCCTATCACTGACTCTCTACTCTGATTGGTCCTGATCAGAACAATAAATAATTAAATAGCAACTATTATATTATTTATTTCTCTCTCTCTCTCTCTCTCTCTCTCTCTCTCTCTCTTTGCTTAAATATCTGAATCCCCATTTTGAAATGAAAAATACAACTGTATTAACATGTAACCATAGTCACCAATGATGTATTTCCCAAGGTCTAAGATCTCTAGTATATCCCAGAGCTGTCAAACCTCAGCCCGGGTTTAGATATGGAACTCCACAGGCTGAATGTAGTGTCGAACATAAAGATGGTTTATACAGGCAATTTCCACATCGCCTATCAGTGACATGCAGAAAATGAAAAATCCATTATTCAGTATTTACATTCTGCATATAAGACATAATGCATGTTACAGAAGAACAACTACTCGTATGCAACCCTACAGGACTTTCAGCTCTTAATGTCATATGTTGATAAGCACGCTCAGCCACTGTAAATCTCATTTTCTTCAGAACAGTTCCATTATTACTGGAGGAAGAGACTAACATTAATACATTATTTATATTTATTTCATTATTTGGAATATTTAATACTTTCATCATTATTCATTTATAAATATTGTTTTTATTTCCCTCTCCAAAATGTAATTTTTGGACTTCTTTCCAGTAGATACCGTATGTCCATTTTATATTGTTTTACATGCCAGACATTGTTGTTATTGCCAAAGCAGGGGGAAGTTCCATATTTCATTCAATGTAAAAATAGTGCCCTAAGAAAACATGTTTACTTGGAGGAAATGTGGTAGGCCTTGGAGGCATGGACTTGTAATGAAGTGATTATTCAAAAAATGATCAGCATACACGCTTGCATATGAAAACCTTTGCCTGGAGCTACAAATCAAAAATTCGCATCTCAACATATTTTCAGATGTGTTTGTACACATTCCAGAATGCTGTACTGCAAAACTGACTGTGTGAGATGCACAATACGATCAAGATTATACTGTGCACTTATGTGTATGCCGGCTTGAGCGCTGCATCCGTTAAACCGAAATTCATGTTCAGCTTTCAATTGGACTTTTCAGTCAAATTATGCTGATGATATAATTTGTAATGAAAAACGGTATAATGAATACATGCAATATAAAAGCACTTTGAGTTTATATCCCACAATAAATTACTCGCAATTACGAGTTACAGTGTCCAAATTGCGGACTTGCAATCGCAAGAAAAAAATCTCACAGTTATGACTTTTTTTTTTTTCTTTTTCAGAATTGCAATATATAAACTTACAATTGCGAATTGTGAGATAATAAGTTGCAGTTACCCCTTTTGTCCTCTGTGGCAGAAGCGAGCTTCCATAATATAAAGTCACAATTGTGCGATATAGTAAGATTGCAACATTTAAAGTTATTTTGTAAGAAATAAAACTCACAATTGCAAGATATCAAGTTGTGATTATGGAAAACACATTCAAAATTGTGAAAAATAAAGTTGCAATTATGAGAAACAATTCCATTGATCTTAGTATTCATTTTTCAAATTCTGAAGAGGAATAGTTTTTCCAAACTTTTCAGTAAAAGCCCTAAACAAACAGCAAATCCATATACTTTGCAATATATCTGTTTATATAGAAATGTATAACATTGTAGCAGTTACAAAATCCATTAGTTAACACTTGCAGCAGAGAGGTTTGTTTGTTGTCTCAAAGCTTGATTTTCATCCACAGATGAAAATAGACACAAAACTCCATTAACCATGAGAGGAATTGACTCTAACCCCAGTCCCCATGTGACCAAATCACATCCACTTAGAGAGCAGAACAATAAAGTTCCCTCACATCATAAAACCTCTCTGCCACACTCACGCTACCAAAAGCAGCCATTTTAGCTCCGTTTTGTAGTTTGCTGTATTTTTAGGGGTCTCATGTGACCCAAACAGAACACAACATACATCATGGCTAATTACAGAGAACAGATGAAGTGCCCCGCACAGCCTCGCTAGCTGGCTAGCAATGGCAGCCTGTCGCCGGTAAATACAGTACTCAACACAAACCTCCTACTCACATTATTACAGAGCAGGGCCAAGGTTAGGGAGGAGAGGAGCGAGGGATGAGGTGATGTGAACTGCATTTGTTGTTGAAATGGAAGAGGGGATTGGTGAAGGAGGCAAGTTGGGAGTAAAAACAGATGAAGGGACAGATGGGAGGAGGAAGAGGAGGGTAGACAGATGATCTCTTCTGGCAAGTAAAAAGGCGCTCGTGGGCTAATCTCACTGACAACTGCACTTCCAACAGGGCAATCACAATGAGCAGACAAGATGAGAGATGTATTGATTCCAAATAAACTTCATTAAACTCTGAAAAGTATTGATTGAATAGTTATGCGTGGTTAAATTTTATTATTTTGAATATTAGCTCAGCAACATGATAGCATCCAACTCTAGTTGAGAATTGAGTCTCCTAAATGGAGTGATTTTACTGTCACATGCAGACACTCATTGGGAAAAGGCGACATTTCTGCAAAACGTTGATTCTTGCATGATTCACAACACTTTCAAAGTGAAATGTCGAGCAATAAGCACTAAAAGCATGTTCAGTTTTATTTCAGTTTTATTGCATTGGTTGTATAACAGACGTAGGCTAGTGAGAGCTGTGCGTATAAACCTCACTCCCCTGATCTCAAGAGGTGCTCTAGCAACTGACACTAGAGACTGCGGTCTTTAGCCTCCTTGTCAGAGTGCCCGACTCCCATCCCGGCAGACCTGGTTTCGAGTCCTGCTTAGAGCGGGCGGTTCGAACAGGAGGGGTTGCATTGGTGCCGTGACCCAGAGGGGGGTGAGTGTAACAGATGTAGGCTAGTGAGAGCTGTGCATGTAAACTCGCTTCCCCTGATCTCAAAAGGGGCTCTAGTCAAGTCAAGTCAAGTCACTTTTTTTACAATGCAAATTGTTTCAAAGCAGCTTGGTACTGGTATATAATTGTGGCTGCACAGCAGCTCTAAAAGAATAGTGTCAATGCAGACAGATCAAAGCACTGTTGAATATCAAATGTCAAGTCAAATGTCAAGTGTCCCCAACTAAGCAAGCCAAAGGCGACAGCGGCAAGGAACCCAAACTCCAACAGGTGATATCAGGTGGCAAACAGTTGGCCATATGATGTTAAACTGTAGAAAAAAAAAACCTTGGGAGAAACCAGGCTCAGTCGGGGGGGCAGTTCTCCTCTGGCGAACAGTGCTTTGTTACGATTCAGGTTTCTATCATAAGTCCGATAGGATCGCAACATTCAAAGTGTTTATTTCAGTTCCATCCAGTTGAGGATCATATTCATCATGCCGGTATGGACGGTTTAGCGGTATAGCGACTGACGCTAGGGACTGCAGTCTTTTGCCACATTGTTAGAGCGCCCGACTCCTATGCCGGTGGACCGGGATTCAAGTCCCGCTTAAAGTGGGCGGTTTGAACAGAAGGGGTTACAGTTTTTGTATGTATCAAAGCAGTTCATGAAGGAAATTTCCGGTGAGACCGCTAGAGACTGCGGCCTTTTGCCCCATTGTTAGAGTGCCCGACTCCCATGCTGATGGACCCGGGTTCAAGTCCCGCTTAGAGCAGGCAGTTTGAAGAAGAGGGTTTAAATTGGTCCCGTGACCCGGAGGGGGATGAGTATAGCAAACATAGGCTAATGAGAGCTGTACGTGTAAACCTCGCCTCCCCTGATCTCAAGAGGTGATCTAGCGACTTTAGCCCCATTGTTAGAGTGCCTGACTTTTACAAGACTTTGAGCTTGCTTGTCATGAAACATGTTTCACGGGACTTGTAGTCATTTCGCATGCTTTACCAGGTGAGCTACCGAGCAAGTTTACTACAGTACATCAGAAAAGCCAAACATATGGAGTTGCAGCATGGTTATGTGATGTGAAACATCAACATGTATTAGTTTACAAAGCATGCTCTATGGTAAAAGTGTTTTGAGGTCATAACATAATATTGTGTAAGGAACTGTGCAAAATAAGTCTTTAATAATCAATAATATGCTTCTGTTTCGTTAAAATTTAGGTAGAGGCACATATTTCCAATGAGCCTAGGTTGGGCACATGTTCTATTGGAGGTCTTAGTTAGGTTGGATGTACAGTAGTGTAGTACAATAGCATATCCTGCAGTCTTTTCAATAGTCCCAAAAGCACATCTTCCCCATGTCATCAATGATACGGTAAGCTCTCCATTGCCTAGAATCAAATACAAAATTGTAAAAACAAAGAAGAATTCTGTAAAACAATGCATCACTTTGCCTGAGAGAAATCCAATACATTCAAACAGCATTTTATCTTTTGACATTTGAACAATCGTCAGCCATTCTGACAATTAAAACACACACACACACACACGTGCACTCACAGACACATGTCGTTATCAAGGTCCTATGGGTGTTATGAAGCTGTTCCAGATCACTCACCCTGGCCTTCTAAGGTGCATGGCACTGTGTTTGCTCTCACACTGACAATGTCTGAAGCTCTTATTGTCTCTGGTTGCCTTGAAAATCAGCTTGACTCTCCAACATGATCTCTTTAGTATGCATAGGAATGCGTTCTATAAACTATTTGTTCTTACATGCACATCTGTTGGTTGTTTGTTTGCCTGTTTTTTGCTTAGACACTGAAGCATTCATTTGTTGACATTGCCAATGACTTTCCAGCATCATCTCTCCATTACTCCATCTTTAATGTTCAGCATCATTACTCCATTAGTCAATCTTCAGTGTCACATGATCCTTCAGAAATCATTATAATATGTTGATTTAAATTAATATTATCAATGATGAAAACAGTTGTGCTGCTTAACATTTTTGTGGAATGATCAAACTTAGTTGATAAAAACTATTTTTCATTGTTTTATCAGGTTAGTTGGATCAGTTAAATAATATAAACAGCTATAACGTTTGATTTTAATAATGGATTTGTAATGGATTAGTAGATTTATAAGTATTTTTCAATGTTAACAATAAATTTAGTAAAGTATGTCTAATGTTAACAAATGGAAGCTTATTGTTGTTTCCTTATTATTATTATTATTATTATTATTATTATTGTTGTTGTTGTTGTTGTTGTTGTTTAATGTTAAATAAAATGTCTGAATAATGAACACAGGCATATGTGATCATTATATTGGAGGTAATTATGATGATAATAATAATAATTATTATTATTAGTATTATTATTATTAGTATTATTATTGTTATTACATTAAACAATAATATTTTTACAGTACAATAGTATTGTTGCAATAGTAATATATTTCTGTATTGATTGTTTTTTTAATTTAAATAATAAAATAAAAGTTGCTATTATTATTACTATTATTATTTACTGTTAAATAGTCTGAGTAATGACCATTATCTTTGACATTATTATTATTATTATTATTAATATAAAAACTAATGTTTTACAGTACAATAGTATTATTGCATAAGTAATATATTTCTTTATTGCTATGTTTAAGTTTTAATTTAAATAATAAAATAAAAAGTTGCAATAATAACAATTATTATTATCATTATCATTATTTTCATTATTATTATTTATTATTATTCATTATTATTATTCATGTGATTCGTGTTATTAATATTAGTCATGTTGAATGGGGCAAGGGGACTTTCCTTCTTTTTTTATCCTTAAACCAAAAAGCCCCTGCTGAAACATGTTCATGTGAAACTGCTAAAACTGCTGATCGGTTTCACTGGCAGTAAGTGTCCTATGATCCACAGAAAAGGAGAAAAACTCCTCTTTCTCTTTCTCACTCATGCACACACACACATTTACACACAGAGGAAGAGCGTTCTCCTCGTGTTTTGACAGGCTGTGGCCGACAGCACAGGCAGCCGTGCGATCAAGGCCCCAGCAGATAATTGGCTCGTCTGTATCCATGAAAGCGCTATTAGACTTTTGCACTCGTTCGGTCCGGACGCAATACATTCTCCAGCCCCTCTTACATCTCCAAGTCAGACGCCGACCCCTGCGGGCCTTGTTCATCACAATCATTAACCTCCTGACGCCCTTGGGGACATGCAGGCATTTAAGCCTGTGGGCGACGGCACCCGTGTAGCCCAGCTGACAGTGAACAGACGTGGGCACAGAGGGAGCAGAGCCCTGCCTGAGTGTGCTATTGATCTGTCTGGATTAGGAGCCCTTGTCTGTGGGGGCATCTCCTTCAGCTGACAGATTATTACTGGCTTTGCTGAGATTTTGGCCACACCAAAGACTCCCTGCACAATAACTGTTAGGCAGAAGTATATAATATCATACTGTAGTCTGTCTGTCTGTCATTCTGTCTATCTGGTTGCTCTCTTATGCCTGATTCTCTTTTTTTTTCTTCTTCTTCTTCTTTTCTTTTCTCATTTGTTCTGTTTGACCCAATTCTGTAATGAGGCTAAAACTCTTGCCTTTTAAATATTTCATGTTGTGGTGTTTGTCATGCTGCTCTTAACTATTGGGACTAAAACTTCAGTTGATTATGTCGATATCTATACATACTGTACTTGTCATTTAGGGTTGTCAGTTTACTTTGTATGATTTAATAGAGACTTTAAATCAAAAGTCATAGCATATTATTATTAAAATGCCTTAAAAGCATCCTGACCCATCATACTTTATCAGTAGACAAGAAGTTTCTATGAGAATCTGTGTGTTTGGATAATATTACATAACTTTATGGACTTTTTAATCTGTACATGGTAAAACATTGGATTAGGGAACACATATTTACTAATTTATTAGCATGCATATTACAAGCATATTGGCTGTTTATTAGTACATATACTGTAAAGCACATATTAATGCCTTATTCTGCATGATCATATTCTGCATCCCTTAACCCTACCCTACCTAAACAACCACTACAACAACTACTCTCTTACTTACTTTCAATAAGCAGTAACTATGAGTTTATTGAGGGAAAACTCATAGTAAACAGTGAATATGTGTTCCCTAATCTAAAGTGTTCCCTAATACCAAACTGTCAAACTCATTCCCAAATTAACATACTGTAGAACATCAGTGAGAACATTTGCTTCGAGTTAGCAGCTTAACATTGTTCATTTACGTAATGATTCAGGTCACTGTAATGTTATTGAATATTATATTATTTGATGAGACAAGTCCCCAAATGAACAACATTTGATGACGTTTAATGTGATATGTGGCTTTAAAAGTCAATATAGTGTTTGTTTTATTTCCATGTCATTGAACATAAAAGATGTCATAACTTTCCATGAATTATATTTAATATTTTATTCAAATTAATTACAAAACATGCTAATTACTTAAAGGGTTAGTTCACCCAAAAATGAAAATGATGTAATTAATGACTCACCCTCCCCGTAAGACCTCCGTTCATCTTCAGAACACAGTTTAAGATATTTTAGATTTAATTTGAGAGCTTTCTGTCCCTCCATTGAAAATGTATGTACGGTAGACTGTCCATGTCCAGAAAGGTAATAAAAACATCATCAAAGTAGTCCATGTGACATCAGAGGGTCAGTTAGAAGTTTTTGAAGCATCGAAAATACATTTTGGTCTAAAAATAACAAAAACTACGACTTTATTCAGGATTGTCTTCTCTTCCGGAATCCTTTCCATTGAATTGATTCCATTGAATCCTTTCATCTGTCGGCATTGGTAATGGTTGTTTTTGGCGAATAGGACATCCGCGACATGCATACTTACGCACCATTTAAAAAAAATATAGCAATACCAAAATACAAACAATGTAGAATAGCTTGAATACAGCGTGCGTCTCCCTCAGACTGTGAACGAAGCTCGGGCGCACCGGATAACACGTCAGCAGCGTCACTGCGGAGTCGTGAATCACACTCCGGAGCAGAAGGGGGTGGTAATGCACCAATAAGCTGGATGCCAACCGCCGTAAAACAAGTTAGAAGAAGAAGAAGAAGCGGAGTCGTGAACGCGGATTGACAACAGACCCGGAAGAGAATACAATGCTGAATAAAGTCGTATTTTTTGGTATTTTTGGACCAAAATGTATTTTCGATGCTTCAAAATGTTGCAGATGTCCTATTCGCCAAAAACAACCACGGCGACGTAAAAGTGCATTACCAACGCCAACAGATGAAAAGGATTCAATGGAATCAATTCAATGGAAAGGATTCCGGAAGAGAAGACAATGCTGAATAAAGTCATAGTTTTTGTTATTTTTGGACCAAAATGTATTTTCGATGCTTCAAAAACTTCTAACTGACCCTCTGATGTCACATGGACTACTTTGATGATGTTTTTATGTTGGACAGTCTACCGTACATACATTTTCAATGGAGGGACAGAAAGCTCTCGGACTAAATCTAAAATATCTTAAACTGTGTTCTGAAGATGAATGGAGGTCTTACGGGTTTAAAACGACATGAGGTTGAGTCATTAATTTGGGTGAACTAACCCTTAAATGAAAAATATGTCTAGAAACACACAATGGATGCAGCATCTGTATTAATGGTAAATTTGTTAAAATGTTTATTATTATTATTATTATTATTATTATTATTATTTACATTTAAAATACAACTAAGTTGCATGTAAAAAAAAAAAAAAAAGTATTATACAGTTATGATATATAACAATTAAATTAGCATTCATAATTTGAATAAAAACATGAGCAAAAACACACCCAGTGTGCATTCTTCATTCATCGTTTTGTAGACATAGAGTTAAAAAAATCTTGATTTTTATGTAGAAAAGGTACATGGCTATCTTGCTCTTAACTGAATGATTGTAATGCACCTGACGTCATAATTATGACCTTCCAAATCGTAAATATAATCTTGAACTTGCTTTGCATTTAGTTTACATTGAGCTTTTGCTCAAGTTGTAAGAAAATCTCTTATTATTGAATTGATATGGATCAGGGAGGTTGATTAATTGGTTTGTTTTAATATAATTATCTAAATTAACATGTTAAATTGACAATAATAGTGGTAATATGTCTTTGATTCTCTTTCTCTATCTCTCTCTCTGTATTTTTTCCATCTTCTTTTAGCCCTCCAGGCCCAGCCTCGGAGCAAAATGAGGGTGCCAGCCAACAGCGCCAGCCGAGGGTGGCAGTTTGGTGCCAAAGATGACGTATAATGTAATTAAGGCTCAGTTCCACAGTGGCAACGCAGACATGTTGCGACGTGAGGAATTATGAGTCCCAACCGCAGCTAGGGGCTCTCGTTTGGGCCACTGCCTTTTTAATATATGTTCATATTGGACAACAGTGCAGAGAGGAGAGTCAGTAATAATACCGCTGAAGGAAATATGAGGCTGGGATGAGGGGAAGGAATGAAGGATAGAGGCAGATAGAACGTCCAGCCCAAGTGTGGTCTTGTGATTTCTGGTAGTTATTGTCCTGGGACAACCTGCTGAGCCTTACAAAACCAGCATTTGTCTCCTTTTCTTAACCTTTTTTTAAATTATTTTTATTCTCGCCAGACTCTACCAATGTGCTCGAGGTTGTGTGGGTAGTAAATTGTACTGTATAAGGGCTATTTAAAAGGATATTGGAAGCCTTTTTAATGACTCAAAGTACAGCCTACTCTGAAATTAAAGGGATAGTTCAACCAAAAATTAAACTTCTCTCATCATTTACTCAAGCATGTGTCACCTCAGTCAAGCATTAAAGTTAATTATTTTTTACATATACCTGTGCCTATTTCAGATATTAAAAAAAATAACCCATATCCGTACTTGGATAGAACTCAGATTGAAAGTCAAAGTAAAAGTGACGTGACGTGTAACCAAGTATGGTGTCCCATACATGGAATTTGTGCTCTGCATTTCACAGATTGGCTGGGATTTAAAGTGCCCCTATTATGGATTTTTTTTAAATGACCTTTCATGTAGTGTGTAAACCATTTTGCAAAGTTTTCAGTCTGAAAGTGCACCGTATATCAAGTTATTGTCTCTCAAAAGTAAGAGTCGACTCTGAGACAATTAAACGAGTCGTTTGTAAAACGAATCTTAAGCTGTTCGCCCGGGTTCGCCCGGGTTCGCGTCCCACTTGGAGCGGGTGGTGCGAACCGGAGGGGCTACACGTGCAGACATCAGGGAAAACTTGAAACCCGAACCTTGTGCTGTGTGTTCCCATCATTTTACTGACGACTTCTTCTTCAACCTAAATTTGTTCAACGAGGGATTCGCAGGCTGGTTGTTATTTAAGGATGGGTCAGTACCATCATTTTATTTGGACCAGCTTCTTCCTCCTCCTAATCACAACCTGCAAGTACAATTAATAATTATTGCCACGTTTGACAGTCTGACTGTTTTATAGGAAAGAATGTTATTATAATTCTCAAAAAGAAAAACATTTTTGTCAATGATGGGTTGTGTTCGCTCCACGCAGCTTGCATGTCTCCGGCTAACCAGCTAACAGCAATATGTGTTTGCTCGCAACTGTCTAGAAATGTGTCAAATGTTTTCCATTGTTATTACTTGGAGTTATGATAAAGAATAGAGCAATACGTTGGTGTACGACTGCAGTGCTTTATCAGTACACTAACACATATACCATGACTGTTTGTGTGTTTACCACTGAGCTGTGGGCTAGGTTCACCAACATAAACACACAACAACTTATCTCCTCTCTGAGTCTTTATTTTATGTAAGTGATGTAAGCACTGTATTCTGTACTCCTGTACACAACTGACTGGGTCATCTGACCAATCACCCCAGATTAGCGTCACACAGACGAGGGTTAGGCAAAATGAATCGTTGAGCGAATCGTTTGGGAGTTGTTGAGCAAATAAGGTAAAAATAAATGCATGTTATGAGACAATGAAAGTGTTTTTTGACCTTGCATGCTTGTATGCCTGTTGCTGCGGACTCCCAAAACAAAAATAGGAACCTTTCAAATGCCATAATAGGGGCACTTTAAACTGAAAGTAAGGGTGTTAAAACTAAATAAAAAGGATGCAACTTTATTGTTTTTATAGCTTCAATTTAGTAGTATACTAAATTAGTCACCAAAAGCTGCATTTATTTGATCAGAAGTACAGTAAAAATTATAATTATATATTATGTTATCATAATTTAAAATAACTGTTCTATTTGAATATATTTTAAAATGTTTTTTTTTTTTTTTCCCTGTGATGCAAAGCTGATTTTCAGCATAATTACTCCAGTCTTCAGTGTCACATGACCCTTCAGAAATCATTCTAACATGCTGATTTGCTGCTCAATGTATCCTGAAAAAAAAAAAAAAAAAAAAAAAAAAATCCAACTAAAATATGAAGCAGAACAACTAATTCTTAATTTTTCTGCTTCATATTTTTGTGGAAACTTTTTATTTATTTATTTATTTATTTATTTATTTATTTATTTATTTATTTTTTCCTTCAGACTTCACTGAGTAGTACATTTAGTAATACAGGTCTTTTGTAACATTATGAACATCTTTACAATTAATATCCATCCTTGCTGAGTAAAAGTATTAACTTCTTCTAAATGTCTTACTGACTGCAAACTTTTGAAAGATAGTTTAGGAATACAAAACAATATTTTATAATAAATTTAATTACAAACATTGTTTTTTTATATATTATATATTTTTTTATATATTATTATATTTAAGCAACATGAAGGTGAATAAATGATGTCAGAACTTAAATTTTTTTAAGCGAGATTGACAATTTTGCCTCTCAACTGAAACCATGGCCTTGAGAAACATTTGAATCATTGTCATTATAAAATATTCTTTTTTTTTTTTTTTTTGGCTGTTGTTGTTCTCATACCGCTATCAGAGATCAATCTGTGCAATATGTATGTATTGCTATGCCTGTATGTACATGCAATCCAACCTCCTTTCCAGCATTCACTTTAACTCCTCCACAGTTCATTTCACTTCTGTTCATTTCTTAAGGTCACTTGTTGTGAGCCATCTGATGGAGTGAAAAAGTGAATCAGCCGGTGAAGTTATTGACGTAGCCCTTGCGAACATCTTCAGCGTTCTCGCTGTTGCCTTGTCTTCTATGATTCATGTGCATGGTGTCAGCCCTTTCACGAACCAGTATGTTGCTTTTCTGATGATTCACTTGAATCATTAGCAAGTGAATACTGAACAGCAGCGTGATTCATTTACTGCAGACGTGGGTTTTATGCAGCTCCCGAGCCACTCCAGAGGTTGCCAGATCCATCAGGAGTACAGACTCCTCATGTTGGCCCCGTTTCTTCTCCAAAAGGCACCCGTTCCCTCGGGCACCCGCACACACACACACACACAGGGGGCCAAAACAAAGCCCTCCCAGCCAGCCCTCGATATCTTTTTTTTTTTCTTTCTTTTGACACAATCCAAATGCCTCTCTGCTCTGTTCTGTGGAAGAAACGAATCTGCAGATTTTGGGTGGCTGACTCTTCACATCAAGAGGCCCCTCGCTGACGGGCCCCCCACTCGACACAGCAGCACGCAAAGACGTGACTTTGCGATGCGTCTCTGCCTACTCACTCACAGCGCTTCCCCCGGGGCTCTCGCCTTCCCAGCTCTCCCTCTGAGACCCTCTGTTAGCCGTCCAATTCATTCCTCTCGCGGTCCTGAAACACTGCTGTCTGTTTACTGCAGGATTACGGCTTTTGTATGTTTCAAATGTGACAGCTGCTTCATTCATCTCCCAAGTGTGGAGGCCATGAGATAAGACAGATATGGCTTTACAATCGTTCTCTCTCAGAGTAAATCCTTTTTAAATCTTCTATTTTACTCTCTTTCGTTCTTCCTTTCTCTGCCTTAAGATTACAGCATATTGTGGTGGCACTATGATGGCAGCTGGGACATTTTGAAGAATATTATGAGATATTATGAAGAAATTACTGTTTGGAAGCCATTGCTTCCATGATGATATTTAACGTGTCTCTCACGACATTCACTCTAAAAAGTCATTTAGGGGACATGTTACCACAACTTAAATGCAGGGTTGAAAGTTAAAAATTCTAATGTATTGTTTTAATGAAACCTTTTCAGTTGCAAACATTATTTTGTAGAGTTCATGACATCAGCTTAATATTGTATGTAATTTAAACTCAATTTTCTATGTTAATTGGCTTTAAAAAAATAGGTTGTAGTAACTTAATTAAATTGTCTTGATAACTTCAGAAATTGGGCAGTGGATTTCTAGTTCCCAGCATGCTTTGTATAGGACTGGATAAGGTGAATAAATGCTGAAATTAAGTGTTAATTTATTTGTTTTTAGAGAAGGGAAAGACCTGTTAGTGTTTAATGCTGTTATTTTTGACATTTAATAGAGTTTCTGTAATGTTGAAGTTTCTGTGGTTATCATTGTACTGAAGAGTAGATACATGAAGGTAAACATTACATTGATTCTATAAGCAATGACTGTGCTAATGCCAGTGACAAATACTATCTTACTTGTTCATTAAATATATATGTTATATGTTAAATATATATTATGTTAGCATGTACTATGATAGCTGTTGATTTGATCTGAAATAAGATTAATTGGTAGTTGGAGTGACTTATTTATTTATTTATTTATTTATTTGGAGTAATCAACTTAAAAATGTATGTTTATTCTACAAATTAAGTTCCTCTAACTCAATGTAGTTTTTTGGTTGAATGTAAATTCACTCAAAGTTGTCATAAATAAATAAATAAAATTACATTATTATTTTATAGTGTTCATGTGGTGCTGTGTATAGTTTTTTTGTGACAAATACCGCTCTTCATGATTCAATACATTCAATGTGAGTTATGGATGAAGTCTTCTAAGGATGTCAAGGATGTATGTGTTTTTTCTCAATACTTGGTACACATTTTCAAAACTCTTCCAATTACATTTTCAATGAGCACATCCTTCTAAATTCCTGATTTTTTTTTTTCTTTTTTTTCACCCAAACACGACCAATTAGCAAAACTAAAAAAAAAAAATCTACATAAATAATCAATGAAATAAATAAAATGCAATTAGACATATTATACATCCATTTTTACCTAAAAATCTGCACCTAGCCAACAACTTTGTTTTATCAATTTGATTTTCATCTTTTCATAATCATTCATGGCCATCTGTGTTATGCAATGTAAAGATCGGGCACACCGAAAAGTGTGGGGAGGTCATACAATGTGATGAGATTAAGATAAGATTGCTATTTCTGTGTCTTTTACATTATTTTGTCATTGGTTATGAAGTGCTTTGATGGCTGTGAATGTTAGATTTTACATGTCAAGCATGTATGGCACACATGTCTGATGTATATTGGTGGGACTCCTGTATCTCGCTGCTGACAATATCACAGGTTCGATTCCCAGGGAGTGCGCAACAAGTTTCTTTCAAAAGCAGCCTGCGAAATATAAAGCAAATGTGTTTTAGTGGTTTTTAAACATTTTAGAAAAAATAGAGTAAATTTTATAAGATTAGCAGCTGTGTCAAGTTGCATGTTGGCAGAGACGACTGCATGTTTTGGAAAAGTATTCTCAATTTTGCATGTAAATAATAATTAAAAAAAAAAAAAAAATACATAATACACAAACACATTATATTATTAAGAAATTTACATGGGATGGCCTCTCGGGAAATCTTCATTTAAAGACAGTAATCAAGATTATTCCTGCAAGTCTGAAACTCTGTGGCCTTGACCGCATTTTCTAAAAAGCATATTTCATCATCACAGAAATGTTGTGGAAGTGAAACTTTAGCTATCAATGGATAACTTAACCCTGACAAGGTAGACTGCAGCACATCAGTCTTAAATTATGCCTCGGTTGTAGAATTTACAATGTAGAATTTAAAGTCGACAAGAAACAGAAGTTGCGATAGTCTTTTCTTCACTATATTGTGACATTTATCCGAGTGAAACAGCTTCTGGAACAAGAACAAGAACAAAACTGACCCGGGTTTGAATCCAGTCCATAGTGTTTCCTACATTCAGTGTACATATATCTGTTCCCAATGTCTCGCTGATGTTCTCCAGGTAAGTGAGGTACTGGTATACTAGAGAGTGTCTACAATAAAATATCAGTAAAAAGGCATATTCATAGGCTGTGCCATTATTTATAAAGATTACTGTATTGGAAGCACACAATAATGAAGCCATTAGCACACTTTATGTTTACTGGAAATACCATTGCAGTGCATTTTAAAATCACTAAAAGTAAAGGATTGTATGACCTCAGTTTTTATCAGTAATATTGTTAAATACAATATAACACATCTTACAGTGTATTTGAATTGCAATTGTAACGTCACAAATACATTTGAAGTTTATACTGAGTGTTTTCTGCGTTTTAAAACTTCAATACAAGAGTAGATATTTAAAATGTACTCGAGTATAGTTCCACTTTAGCACAAACAACTTTAGTTGAACTTAAACACTGCTTTTGGACAACTAAATGCATTTAATACAAAATTAGTATACCATTTTACAGTGTGCCACAAATACATTTAGTTATACTGAAGTACATAAAAATAAATTGTGCTTAAGTAGGCTATATTATTTTCTTTCACTAGGGTAAATCAGCCAGGAAATAAAATATAATGTGGTTTTAAATGGTAGTGCATTGCATTTAATAGGTTGACATGGTAGCAAACAAACAAAGGTGCAGTGTTTGTGCTGTAAAGAGATGACATCTCATCAGGCATGAGCACCTGTTTTTGTTTTGTTTTTTTCTTCTCAGGCTGTGTGACAGTCCTTGCTCTGATTTGATTATGAAGCTACATGTTTGGCTCATGTAGGAAGCATGTCAGCAAATCAGGTCAAACAAACCAAGATAGATGCCATTATAACTCAGTGCTAACAACCCTTCTGCAATGGGGAAAAAAGAAATATACATACAAAGGGAGGCTGTGTTTTTCATATGTGAAACCTAAATAGAAAGCCTATGTCGTTTAATACGTGTTCAGCAAAGCAACTCTGCATATGTAGATATATAAAAATAACACTTTGCCTTTTGTCTGCTGCACATATTTCCTGTTTAATGAGCTTGTTAGCATGAGTGTTTTGGAAATGCAACTCATTGTTAGAGTGGGATAATACACAGATGAGAACTTTTTTTTTTTTTTTTTTTTTTTTTCCCAGTCCGAAACTTCCAAAGTGCAAACAATCTAAAAGTCAAGTTATAATTATTTTTGCCACATTCCACTATCACGTATTCATCAGTGTGTGTGTGTGTGTGTGTGTGTATGTATGTATATATATATATATATATATATATATATATATATATATATATATATATATATATATATAATATACACATATAAATTTGATGATAAATTTGACGACGCGGTCAGAGCATCTCCAAAACTGCAGCTCTTGTGGGGTGTTCCTGGTCTGCAGTGGTCAGTATCTATCAAAAGTGGTCCAAGGAAGGATCAGTGGAGAACTGGTGACAGGGTCATGGGCGGCCAAGGCTCACTGATGCACGTGGGGAGCGAAGGCTGGCCGGTGTGGTCGATCCAAAAGACGAGCTACTGTATGTCACTGTTCATGGGTTCACTGACTCGTCCTCACTCTCTCTCTCTCTCTTTCTCTCTGTGTGACTCTGATCTTGCTGATGAGTTGATTAGCTGTAGCTCATCAGCACTGCTATTTAAGACCTGTGCTTTCAGTCCTTTGTTGTCAGATTGTTTGCTGTTTCTGCCGTGTTCCCTGGTTGTGGTTGATTCTCCCTGATCCTGTTCTTCGCCTCCTGTGGATTATTGTTCCTGTTTTCTGTGGACTTCATGCTGGATTCACCCAGTAGGAACACGGCTGTCCATTGTGTCCCTGCGCTGCCAAGAGTGACTGTTTATTTGCACATGCTTCATCTGACTCTTGCACTCTTCCTGTCTTGGACTTTTCAAAATAAATTGTTATATTTCACATGTGTTACTGAATCTTCCTTTTTGATTGTGACACTATAGCTAAAATTGCTTAAGAATCGAATGCTGGTTCTGATAGAAAGGTGTCAGAATACACAGTGCATCACAGTTTGTTGCGTATGGGGCTGCACAGCTGCAGAACACATGACACCAGGATGCACTATGGGAAGAAGGCAAGCGGACGGAGGCAGTGTGATGCTTTGGGCAATGTTCTGCTGGGAAACCTTGAGTCCTCCCATCCATGTGGATGTTACTTTGACACGTACCACCTACCTAAACGTTGTTGCAAACCATGTACACCCTTTCATGAAACGGTATTCCCTGGTGGATCTGGCCTCTTTTAAGCAGAATGCGCCCTGCCACAAAGCTGGAATGGTTTGAGGAGCACAACAATGAGTTTGAGGTGTTGACTTGGCCTCCAAATTCCCCTCCATGGAGCATCCACCTCGCAACTTACAGGACTTGAAGGATCTGCTGCTAACATCTTGGTGCCAGATACCACAGCACACCTTCAGGGGTCTAGTAGAGTCCATGCCTCGACAGGTCCATGCCTGGGACCAACACAATATTAAGAAGGTTGTCATAATGTATTTCCTGTCATTCAAAGGAAACGGGGCATTTTGTCCATACGGTTCCCATAATTTGTTGAAATATTGAAATCTAATGTGGCTGGCAAATCTGGAACTTTGTGAGGTTAAAGAAAAACACCTTAAAATGCCTGTGAAACAACTGGAACCATCCATTCAACAGCGCTGGTGTAAAGAATTTTATTTATGAATTATAATCAGAATCTTGCAAATATACTAGCCTGTTTATGGTTGACACATCACGTTGGCATTTTTATGCGTTTTACTATGGCTTCAAACTTTGCTTGACTAATTATAATTCAGAGTCTGAACTATCTGATTAAAGGGTGCTAACGTGACCATGAAAGAAGCACTTTAATCGTGCAAAAGAACTTGGGAAAAATCGGGTTGGTGGTGTTAAAATCTTCCAGCGACTGCAAAGGGACCAAAGGCTTGAACAACACCTTTAGCTTTTTTTACAGATTACGTTTGTCATGACAAATATAGTGCAAAGTGAAGCAGTAAATCTTCCGAGTTTATACAACTCTCTAAAGAGACAGACTGGGGCAAATCTATTCTTCTTGATGAGGGAGTTTTATACAGGGACTGTGTTAATCAGCAGAGTGCCAGGGCTCTCTCATCAGTTAATACCGACGTGCCGCACAATGAAAGAGCATTAACCAACATCACACCAGCTGTCCATCACCTCCCCTCTGCCTTCATCTCTCACACGGACAGCATGATTAGAAGAGAAGAGGCAGATTACTGTCAGATTTGTACCTGTCTGTGTTCCTGTCTCATTGTCATCTTTCTCTCTCCCTCCTTCTTCTCTCTCATTCTCAGAAAATGGGTTTTCAAACTTTTCATTGGCAAACGTGATGATTGCCCAAGTGAAGGAACTCCTTCCTGAACTATAACGGCAGATACATAAAAGCCATTTATTATGTGGAAAATATTACATGTGATTATTATAAAAATCTGTTTTTTTGAGTATATGTATATGTATATTATATATATATATATATATATATATATATATATATATATATATTATATATAAAGGGATAGTTCACCCCAAAATGAAAATTATCCCATAATTTACTCACCCTCAAGCCATCCTAGGTGTAAATGACTATCTTCTTTCAGACAAACACAATTAAAATATATCTTGGCTCCTTCGCTGTAAATTGATGTGTACGGCCGTCTGCCAGAAGCTAGTTATTATAGTTAATAAAGTTTTAAATATGAATATTTGTCTTACAAAAACCCATCGCTTCACTTCAGAAGAACTTCATTAACCCAGTTTAAAAACCCTGTCTTGCAGCTTCAGATGCTTAAAAGTAATTTATAACTTGAGAGATTGTTTAAAAAACAGCATCAGATCATCAGGACAGTTAGAGTAGGGAGTATATGAAGAGATGATTATAAACTACCTGAATCTGCAGCAGCTGAAGATGTTGGCTTGTTATTTTTAAGAAACAGAAATCCTAAGGGAAGTCATTTTCCTTTGTTACTGGGACGAAGGGGAAATAAGTTTGGTATTAGTGCAAAAATAACATAATTACGCAGATATTAGTACGTAAACCACATCCAGATATTAGTATGTAAACCACATTACATTACTTTCAGGAAGTGCTTTATTTTCTTACAGACCAAAGAGGAATTTAACATTGAGAAAAACAAATTAAAGAACTCTGCTTTAAGGGCTTACCAAGCAAATAAAGGAAGCATTTATGTGGTAGTTGAAACCTCATCCCTCTCTCTCAGTCTCTCTCTCTCTTTCTCTGGATTTGAAAAAAGGGGAACGGTTCCCTAGAGGAGGTGGAATGGCCTATCCCGAAGGCCTACTGAGACTGATGCCTGCTTCCCAGCTGTGCTGATTCACTCCCCAGGCTCTCGGCAAGGCCGTGACGGGGCCGATAACTCGGGCACCTTCTCCTCACGGCACCGAACCACTTTGTCCCAGTGGGACGTCCATTAGTGCGTCGCCTCAAAGAGTCACACCATCATATTCGCTCTCGGTCTTATTACCTCAGGTCCTAATTGCCGTGCTGACAAACAGACAGTTTGAAGTTTGAAGAGAGATAGGAAGAGAGAAAGAATAAAATGAGAGGATTTGCTCTTTGTCCTTCATTCTCCCTATCCAGCCAACTGTTTGCATATAGCTTAGCTGGCAATATGTGCGTCAGTTCTGCTGAGGGCTGAGGGAGATATTTATAGTGACTCCATAATTGAAAGCGATGATCTTTCGTTCAAACCTGCAATCATATCAAATTTAATTATTCAAGACACACTGCTCAGTCAATAAAAGAACAGATGATAACATTCAAAGGTGCTGTAAACTATTTAATTTTGAATAGCATGCATACAGTTTTCCCTCTACCTGATGGATGTCTCAGAAAACGTCTTGTGTGAAATCACACCTGCTTCTGTGATAGTGCTAAAAAAAAAAAAAAATGTACATGCTTTATAAGCCAATCTGTAAAATTAGCTATACATAAAAACTCTCTTGCTGTGAATCATTTGGCTTTGCTGAGATCTTTGAAGGGAGGAGTTTTTTTTTTCCTCCCCTCTCAAAAGAATCTATCTATCTATCTATCTATCTATCTATCTATCTATCTATCTATCTATCTATCTATCTATCTATCTATCTATCTATCTATCTATCTATCTCTCTATCTATCTATCTATCTATCTATCTATCTATATATATATATATATATATATATATATATATATATTACAATGTAAAGTAGTGAGTGTACAGCTTGTATAACAGTGTAAGTTTGCTGTCCCCTCAAAATAACACACAGCCATTAATGTCTAAACCGCTGGCCACAAAAGTGAGTACACCCCTAAGTGAAAATGTCCACATTTGGCCCAATTAGCCGTTTTCTCTCCCCGGAGTCATGTGACTCGTTAATATTACAAGGTCTCAGATGTGAATGGGGAGCAGGTGTGTTAAATTTGGTGTTATCGCTCTCACTGTCTCATACTGGTCACTGGAAGTTCAACATGGCACCTCATGGCAAAGAACCCTCTGAGTGTCAGTGCTCAGACCATACGCCACACACTGCATCAAATTGGTCTGCATGGCTGTCATCCCAGAAGGAAGCCTCTTCTAAAGATGATGCACAAGAAAGCCCGCAAACAGTTTGCTGAAGACAAGCAGACTAAGGACATGGATTACTGGAACCATGTCCTGTAATCTGATGAGACCAAGATCAGCTTATTTGGTTCAGATGGTATCAAGCATGTGGGGCGGCAACTAGGACAAGTGTGTCTTGCCAACAGTCAAGCATGGTGGTGGGAGTGTCATGGTCTGGGGCTGCATGAGTGCTGCCGGCACTGGGGAGCTACAGTTCATTAAGAGAACCATGAATGAGCAGAGTATGATCCCTTCCCTTCGGAGACTGGGCCGCAGGGCAGTATTCCAACATGAAAACAACCCCAAACACACCTCCAAGATGACCACTGCTTTGCTAAAGAAGCTGAGGGTAACGGTGATGGACTGTCTTCAAACCTATTGAGCATCTGTGGGGCATCCTCAAACAGAAGATGACGAGTGCAAGGTCTCCAGCAGCTCCGTGATGTCGTCATGGAGGAGTGGAAGAGGACTCTAGTGGCATCCTGTGAACTCCATGCCCAAGAGGGTTAAGGCAAATAATGGTGGCCACACAAAATATTGACACTTTGGGCCCAATTTGGACATTTTCCTTTAGGGGTGTACTCACTTTTGTGGCCAGCTGTTTAGACATTACTGGCTGTGTGTTATTTTGAGGGGACAGCAAATTTACACTGTTATACAAGCTGTACAGTCACTACTTTACATTGTAGCAAAGTGTGAATTTATATATATATATATATATATATATATATATATATATATATATATATATATATATATATATATATATATATATATATATATATATATATATACAGTCAAACCAAAATTTAGATCTCAGAGTTAAACTGTGTCAGACATTTTTACAAAGACGTGGGATTATTGCAGTATGAGAGAAGAAAATGTGTGATATTACGAAAGAAAACATGCTGTCTCCAAAAATGAAGTGTATTGTAAATTTGATACTTTCATATTATCACTGTACTGAAGTCAAAGCAAGTGTGTGTATGTATAATAATAATAATAACAATAATTTATTTGTTAGGCAATTTTTACGATGAATATTGTTCCATAAAACAGAATGTTGATATTATTTGTATAATTGCATAATATAACGTAATTTATAATTTATAATATTTATTTAATATATAATTGAAGTGAAATCACCAGCTTTGACAGCACCAAAAAAAATTCCACAGATCACCTATTGCTCCTTTGTGGCCCCTGGACTGCAGTTTAATAACTCCTGCCTTTAAAGTCAACTCAAGTCACATGTAAAAATATAACGCTTTATAAATTGTTTAAAAACAGCTTCACCGTAATGAACAAGAAAATAACAGTGTTTTAAAATCAATGTGTTCATCATTTATGAAGCAAGTTCAGTTTCAGATGTAAAGCAGCTCTGCAGAAGACAATCCTGTCATTATCCAGCTCAATTTAGTTCAGTGCTAATTCAATTCAGATCAATAACAGTGTTAGTGTCATTATACAGCTCAGTTTAGCTCAAATCTGATAGTGTCAGTGCAGTTTAATATTAATTGTCTTTAAAAATAGAAATATGGCAGAATTTAGAATGGTGTATTCTAAACCAGATGTCGAGCAAGATAATGTATAAAAAGACTATAAAAAAAGCATTTCAAAATAGTTACAGATAACAAGCCCACCCCAAATTTGTGCTGTCTCATAGTTGGCCAAGGGCGTATGTGCCCTGGCCGTCAGACGGGGTGATTGATATCTGGTCGCGCTGGGACGATAACGCTCCATCACACAGCCTGTGACACTGTGCCGCTCAAATTCTTTCATCTATTACGGCGAGAGAAATTAGCTTTCCACACTCAAATCCACTGTATTCCAGGGGATTAACACCGCAGAGCCGGAGCGCTGAGATAGCATTAGTACCTGATTCCAACTGGATCAATTTCATATGTGTGTTCACGTAGGAAAAGCTTTGCTCACTTAAAAACTTGAGCTGAAATCTCCTTAATTTTGTGAATTTTCAGTGGACCATCACAGCAAATGGAATTGTCTTTCCACCCAAGGACAGGGATGCAAAAAGAAAACTGCAAAAAGAACTGTGGAAGATAAAATAATATATGCTCTGAGCATTTATTGCTGTTAAACCCACTGGCATGTTTCTACTGTCAGAATATAATCTTTGAAGATGGATGCGGGCAATGCTGTTTTCAGAGTTTCATAAAACATATTATGTGCGGTTTGTTTTTATTACTTTTGGAGTTTACAGTAAATAAGCTGACATAACTGCCACGTGTGACAGTTTCACCTCCAGGTGAATAGAGATGCTCCCACAGATAGAGTCTCTCATGAGCAAGGTCGCATCATGGAAGCGTAGGAGAACGCAAGCAGACGCAGCTGGGTTTTGTGTGTGAAAGAGAGCGATAAAGGGAAGAGATTGCATGTATATATGGTTGTGTTTTGGTAGAGAGCAGTATATTGATTTCATCAGACTATAAAGGTGTGTGTGTGTGACCTCTGTGTGGGTCACCACTGTATTGGCAAATGACTTTCTGCATACAGCACCTGCAAAGAACCCATATATGTGTTTTTCGGGGAAATATCTGGTGGAAATACACACATAGTATTTTTGTCTTGTTTTCCATTACAAATGTCTAAAGATACATTTACTTTTGAAGGAAAATTACTTATATTGAAGGGGTGGTTCATTATGATTTAAGGGGGATGAGGCCATGTTGGGCTGCTTTAGAGAAGAGGAAGAGTTGTTGTAGTCGAGTGTTGTTGTCATGCCGTCATTTTACGCCGGACTGCTTCACAAACAATCAATTCAACACTGGATTTGCACAAAAGATTAACATGACAGCACATGCTAGTGGATGAGCTGAATCAACTCCACAGCAACTACATAAATGTTAAAGCTCCGCCCTCTTCTGGAAAGTAGGCCGGGAGCAGCAGCTCATTTGCATTTAAAGGGACACACACAAAAATGGTGTGTTTTTGCTCACACCCAAATTTGACAAGCTATAATAAATTATCTGTGGGGTATTTTGAGCTGAAAGTTCACAGACACATTCTGGAGACACTAGAGAATTATATTACATCTTGTATAAGGGGAATTATAGGTCCCCATTAAGTATTGTTTTCCAAGATGAAAAAAAAGCACCACAATGAAATAAGATTATGCTTAAAAAATGGTTTCTAACTTAAGAAAAAACATTTTAAAGCCTCTATGTACAATGCATTATATCTTTTCATAAATAATTGTAACCAAAGTTAAAATGCATTATAATATTCGCAGATTTCTTGTTACATCTGAATTTGGTTGTTTGTCGTGTGTTTAAATGCATTATAATTTCTAAAAGGGGATAATTAGATAACAATAATTAGATAAGTATTATCTTGTATTCGTATACAATTATTCATTAAACTGTGAAATGCATTATTAGATGCTAATGCACATAATTAATACACATATACTTAATGCATTGAAAATACTTTAATAATGCATTATATATAAAGGCTTTAAGTAAAATGTTACCAAAAAAACTATCAGTGCATGGGGTTGGAAAAATTATATCGTAATCATTTTTTTCTTCTTTGATTTTTTTCTTGTTTTAAGCACACACTCATTCAATTTTTCAGAAAACAATATGTAATACCTTAAATCATTTAGCTTCTTAAGTAATATAGCTTAATTTATGAATTTATAGATATTTGTACTGAAAAACAAGACAAAGTAAGAAATTAATTTTATACCTATATTACACATTTGAGGGTGACCAAAATAACACTATGGGAGTATGGGAGGAAGTTGGTTGTTTTTGCCTTAAGTCACTCTAACTTGAAGTACGACCAGCCTAGCAACAATTCATCCCAGAGAACATTCATCTGTTCTGTTTAAAAATGTGATTTTGACCATCTGCGTCCTAACACATGCCAATGCCTATCAAAACCTGTGATGCGTTACATATGGAGCGGAGGGTTCGATCCTGCGCTCGCTTTCGCAAATTGCAACAAATGAAGCGAGCTTATTTTTAGCTGCTATTTGTGTGAAGCTGCTAAAATATTGCCATCGTCTACAGTGAGTCACTAGTAAATAAGTCAAGGAGGGAACAGACAGACGACGAGTCAGAGAGAGCAGGCGGGAGTCTTTAACATTCACTCCAACAGAGTCAAGGTCAAGCGCTGCCAAGATCTCCCTGGATCCGTTTATTCAATAAATCCACAGGTAATGTCTTTATTTCACTTGTAAGTGTGATTTAATATTCAAGGGGAAAAGTTAAATAAAATGTATTAATATTAAATGATTTATTATGAAAACAAGGGTTTGTTCACACACACACATACACACAAATTGTCCTCACTCATCACCTGACTGATTTTCTTGCATGAGACATAAAATGTGTGAATTTTAAATAATGTGCTATTCATGCTTTTCCATTACATTACTGGTAATGGAGAAGATTTAAGGATGCGAATGCACCATGAAGATACTGTATACTAAAAGCGATAATAATCATCCGCTCCACTGAGCTGTTAGCTCGAAAACCTTTGCGACTGACCAAATCATTGATTCAGTTACTTGAATTTGAGAACCGGATGTGTCTGAGTAACTGAGTAAATATCCAACTCAAAACAATGATTCATTCACAAACAAAACTGCCCTATGAACTCATTTAACTGAATCATTTCAGTTAGTTCATCATTCAAAGCTACTGCGTGACTTCAGAAGACTTGGAATAAAGTGCATGAGTCGTTTGAACCACCTTTATGAAGCATTTGCAATTCCATTCTTCAAAATATATCCATTTGTTTTCCACAGAAGAAAGGACATCATACAGGTTTTGAATGACGTGAGGGTGAGTAAGGCTGCGTTCAGACTGTCAGTCCAAAGCCGACTTTGTGCATATCCGATTGAAATCCGATCAGATTTAGCAAGTGTGAATGGCAAAAAAACAGATTTTTTTTTACAAATCTATTTCAAGCTATTCATATGTTGTTTGAAATCCTATTCAAATCGCATTTCTGGAAATCTGTGCGACCGCTCTGATTGGATTTCACGTGGTTCATGTGGTTTTCTTACGCCACGTAAAATGTAAATGTCAGACGTTGTTATAGGAAACATGCTGAAAGTTGCTGCAGAAACAAGGTTGTGTTGTTGCAAAGTGCTGGACGAGCAGAAAATGACAATATATCAGAGACATATTTTGAAACCAGCGGAGACGACAGCTCGGAATTAAGCCACATGTATCAGCCTCCTACGTTTCTGTTGCTGCCTCATAAGATGCAGTAGTCCATCACAGCGGCTACACATTGTCATGTTGTAAATATTTGTATTGCAGTCCCCTCCATTTTGCGGTTTGCAATGAGTGGCACTAAAAGTGCGTTTAGTTGTGTCCAGTTGAGATAAATGTTAAAGGGGACCTTTAATGCCCCTTTTACAAGATGTAATATACTGTAAGTCACCCTTTTTTCAGAAGAGGGCGGAGCTTTAACAGCTCAACAACAACAAAGCTGGAGAATCTCACGTAGCCAAAATGAGGATTGTCAGTAACGGTGTTCAGCCTTACCTTGTTCAAACCGGAGTCGACACTGATGGAGAGACTCAGGAAGAAGTTACAACTTTTAGAATGAAACTGGACGTTTCTGAATGGTTAGTGGATAAATTTATGTAGTTGCTGTGGAGTTGATTCAACTCATTGACTAGCATGTGCTGTCATGTTAATCTTTTGTGCAAATCCAGCGTTGAATTGACCCTTGTTTGTTTACGACCCTCGTAAAATTATACCATGACAACAACAACACTCTACTACAACAACTCTTCGTCTTCTCTAAAGCAGCCCATCATGGCCCCACCCTCTTTGTTGAGTGTTCTCGGAGGCGGGGTTTATGTAAATTGTTTTATTATGATGGTTGTTATTTGTATTGTGGCAGTTCAGAAACAAAATGGCGCTGAAAGCTTAATGCTCTCTAGCGTTTGAATATAACATACCACCTTTATTAAATCTACATTACTTCTCTACAACTTGAGCAATAGTGTAAACAAAAGCAAACCTGAGATTTGCTGAAACAATTATGCAATTTTTGCTGCTTCTCCACGTCTTTGAGCTCTTTTATTGTGACTTAAGGTTCTCGAGTGCTTCACATCACATCTTTAAGCAGAAGAAACTGAATGAAATAATTATGAATGATATCAATCCACAATCTGACATGTGATGCAGCCTGGAATTAAACCACACCATAATTGTTCGTCGAGCCGGAGAAGATTTGGCCCCCCGACTGAGCCTTATTTCTGTCTGATGGAGTGTGGGTTTCTTGCCAATGCGAGTTTTATGTAAAAAAAAACAAAAAAAAACAAACATATAGAGTTGGTTATGTGATGCAAATGTCAACATGTATTAGTTTATAGATCATACACTAAGTGTTTTGAGGTCATAACATGCAAGGATCCATGTGAAAATAACTCTATTGGTCTATAATCTGCCTCTATTCATAATTTGTTTGAAAAGTAAGCAAGTTGTTGGTGTTTTTTCTGCTACTAGTGTTCATTTCAGCTGGAAACGGCAGTGAATTCTATGTAGGTACATTTTTGGAGTTTTGAACAAATTGAAGCATGTTTTTTCTGATGACCCTGGGTTAGTATTCTGTTTTTTGAGTGAACCGTACCTTTAAACGTTAATAAGTGTACCCGTGTGGCCTGGGGATTAGCATAAAGAGACTGTAACCAGTTGTAATCATCGAACGCGGTCATGGATCCTAATGTACCTCAAATTAATCTTTAGCTGTTTTGCTAGCTGCTAATGAAGCCTCTGATATGCAGTTTAGACTTAGATGCTCTTTAATCTGTGCAAGCCAAACCAGGATTGAACAAGGAATATCAAATAAGCAGATGGCAATCTCCTGAAATTAGAGTATAGCTGCTTCTTCCAAGTACCAAATTACATCAGCAGCTTTACTCTACCAGTGTTAAGCAGGACGACAAGCTGTTCTTTTATGTCAGTAACATGTAATCCCTTGAAATGTATAATCTGTGTAAAAAAAACACCATAAAACTGATTAAGGTTTCATTTTAGTGAATGATTGTTGCTCTTAATTAATTGTGTTTAACAGCCCAATGAGGAATTTGTTTGATTTGTTTGTTATTCGGATGTCTTTTTCCACTAAGGCACAAGGGAACGTGGATGTAAACGTGCGGCACTTGTCAGAGGCATGTATCTGTTTGTGTGTGTGTGTGTGTGTGTTTGTGTGAGTGGGTGTTTACACGACTGCTGTTGTTTTTTGCCCTTCTCTGTGTAAATGCCAGTCAATCCCAGCTGAGCAGGCATTAGTCTGTGTTGAGCGTGGACCGCAGAGGGAGGGGAAACCATGATACATGTCTGTTTTTAGGTGTTGCGCACAGGTGGCTCTCGGCTAGGGGATTCGGCTAATTAAGCAACGACAACAGGACACGAATCCAAGCATTCCTAAGAGATGTGTCAGAAAGCTGGAGCTTTCAATGAAACCCAAATTGTCTGCATAGTTCCCAGAATTCCATTTTCTGTTATTTTCAGGGTCCTGGGACTCCAATATGGAATGAAATGTCTGGCATGTCACATTTCTGGAATGTTCTCATGGGTTAGAGGTATTGTGATGATGATGATGCTGATAACAGCGTGTTTGATGCATTATCTCCAAATATATGATTATAATGTGGGAGAATGCCAATGGATGCCATTTCTGTTTCAGGAGTGAAAAAAGGTGACTGAAATCAGATCCATCCATCCATCCATCCATCCATCCATCCATCCATCCATCCATCCATCCATCCATCCATCCATCCATCCATCCATCCATCCATCCCTCCCTCCCTCCCATCCATCCATCCATCCCATCCATCCATCCATCCATCCATCCATCCATCCATCCATCCCTCCCTCCCATCCATCCATCCATCCATCCATCCATCCCATCCATCCATCCATCCATCCATCCCTCCCATCCATCCATCCATCCCATCCATCCATCCATCCATCCATCCATCCATCCATCCATCCATCCATCCATCATTGTGATATTCTGAGCATTCTTGTTATAGATAAATTAAACTATTAATTTTAAAAGTAAAAATTAATTTCATTTTTTTTATTTAATTTATAATGAAATAAAATACATAGTAAAACAATATAGGCATATTTAAAACAAATAATAATAATAATAATAATAATAATAAAATGGAAAATATAAAAATAAGAACCAATTCTAGATAATTATAGTATCTCAATGATTTTAAATGGCACAGATTTTAAGATATAAAGTCAAAATTACTAGAGATAAAGTTGCAGATACTTTAAGATATAGTTGATATGAGATATGTTAGCAGATGTGAGATACTGTATAGTGGCATTTTGACATGTAATGTCACAAATACAATAAAAACTGTATTTTTTTTCACCCTGAGGCAGAAACATGCTTCCATAGATGCCTGACTTGTAATCCAAAATGAAAAAAAAAACAAAAAAACAAAACAAAAACAAAACAAAAAAAACACCAGGTCTACAGAAATACATATATAAATATATTTACAGATGGTTCACCATGAATATAAACATGAATCCATTATTGTAATAACATGTAGCACATGACATCATCAAATCGTGTCTAATCTGCCGGCGCTGATAATGTGCCATGAGGACAGAATGTAATCACACCTCAAATGCTCATCCCACAGCGCACACAACAACTGACTCATGAAATGACATCATTCATAGCATTTATTATGCGACTATATAACACTTGAGGATCAGGATCTGTGAGCACAGTGTTGAGGTGTTTCTATTTCTGGTACACAAACATGGCTGTTTTCTTCTGCCCTGAGAGGATGTGAAGGTGATTTGCCCGAACTATCCCACCACATTGCCTTTGACCCTCCACGATTTGAACCTGCTGCTCTCTGCCCTCTTCTGGCCTGTGTTGAAGATGCCCATCCTCCTGTGAAATGGAAATCATCCACTATCCGAGGCTGTACAGAAGGTCACAAAATGTCAATTTTTAACTGTCTTTCCAGCTAAAGAGGGTGTAGTCTGATTGTTTTGCGAGATTTTAAATTTGAGCGTCGCAACTTTGCAGATGTTGTTTGTGCTCAAACAGCAACATTACACACTAACTAAAGTTAAAAAGTGAAATTATAATCAAGGACACCTTTAAAATAAAGTGTAACCCCATTGTATATTAAAATACCTTGCTATTTACATCTAATTCTTAGTGTGTTACCATCTAAATTAACAGATTTTTATAGTAAAAATATTCAGTAGGACCACATCATCCTGACTATATTGATCTACATTTACTTTTTCATTCATGCATTTACCATTTGGCAAGTGTTACAGTGCATTCAATGTATTTTATCAGTTTGTGTTTTGTAACTGGACATTTAGTTCCTTTTTGTCAGGCATAGTTTTAGTTTTTACAGTGTTCCGTCATTGTAACATGGCACCACTCCCAAACCTTTGTTTAAGGAAAGTGAAAAGACCTGGGGTTTGAGTGAAAAAAAAGAAAAAAAAAAAAGGTAAATAGTTTTCATTCCTCCACTCCAGAAGCAGTGGACTTGATTAGGACAGCAGGACTGGATTAGAAAGCTAGGCCAGGGCAGGAGGGCATCACAGCACACAGGATATTCAGGCAGACAAACTGCCAGGACTCTGGTGGCACGTACCCAGCTGTGCCTGTGGTGGGAGACGATAAAATGGGCAAATGTGCAGGCAGCCAGATGACCACATGGTTGAGTGGTGAGCTTAGAAGGATTACAGACAGGGAAAATGTTCAGAGCTTACAGGGCAGAGGAGATGTTGCTTGTTTGACATGCGGCAGGAATTACGCTCAGATTAGAGGTACAGCGTACAGCCAAAGTGAAGCTTTATGGAAATACAGCCAAAAGAATGGTTCATGGAAATAAAGAAAAGAAAAAAAAGAAAAAAAAAGAGGATTAGAGCGTGAATCCCTTTACTCAAGACTTCTTAGGCAACTTTAATTTTGTTTTCACATTCAAAGCAAATTAATGCGAGACTTTGGAATTGGTGAGTCCTTGCATTCATACGCAGTGACGTATCTGTGATAGCCAGACGTTCTTGTCAAACGTGTTTGACGAGTGATTTTCACGGCAGTACTAAAAACTGTCCACTAAATACGTACTAATGTCTAATTCTGCACTTCTTAGCGCTCAAGTGCGACCTTTATGAAAATAGCAGTGCGTCACCACTTGTCTCTCTCTCTCTCTCTCACACACACACACACACACACACACACCGCCCATCTGCGTTAGAGATGTCACAGTCCTAACGCTGGAGAAATCTTAATGTTCCACTTTCATGCACGGGGCTCACCTCAGCTAATGGCTAAGCTGCCGTGACCGCTTTGCATTCTCTGTGCTAAGCTCAATTCGCCATCGCCTTTCCGGCTCTGACAGGAGAGAGCTTTTTTTCACCTCTCCCGTCTCTGCGCACCATTCCAAAACCGGAGCATCCACATAAAAACACACGCTCGCAAACATGCACGCGAATACACGCGCACAAATGGGCACGGGCACAGCCAAGCTGCCTTTGTTTCCCCAACCCAATTTGTTCCTGCCAATATCGGTCTGATGGATGGCTTTTCATTATCATGCCATGGCGACAGATTGAAAGATTTCCTTGCCGTTGCCACGCTTTTGTGTGTGCAGCAACATTTGCCCTGGATTTAATCAAAAGCAAGCAGACACGCACACATTCGTACACCCCACACTCTCACACAGAGTGATGGAATTGGCAAAAATTCGTGTGGATCAGAGAGAGACAGAGAACATGAAAAAGTGGAAGAAAGAAAGAGAGCTTGGGATGGGGAGGGCAAAGACCTTGAGCTCCAAGTGATGATTTTTTTCTTCTCCTCACATCAGAAACAAAACAGATCAAGTATAGGGGTCACCAGACATCAGCATTATCCAGGGACAGTGCCCATTTTTGGTGGCCAATCTACCAAATATCCGTCTTTTATTGTGCATTCAAAACAGCTGGTAAAGTAAAATGTAATTCGGAAAGAAAGGTCAAGCAGCAGAGCTGCAGGTTCTGCTTCAGTCATGTGGTGTTTGTTTTGACAAATAGAGTGTGCTGCTATTGTGTGTCTTCCTTTACAATTTTCTTTATGTGGTCAAGCTGTTTTTGCAATCAGTGGGTCAAGGTTTATTTTAGCATTTTAGCATGGCTCAATTAGTGTGTAATAACTGTGTATTCTGATATCTCACTAATATCATTTTGTAGAATTGTACAATCGTAGAATTGTTTTATAGTACTTTTTTTTTTTTTTTGATTATTGTTATGTGATTATTTTTCCTTTCTTGGATTAGTTGATTGATTGAGAAATGAATGGGAAGGTTAATGCATGATATTATTTATTTAATTAGTTGCATTACACAGCAATTCAATGCAATAACGGTCAGTGTTTATGATATCACTGTTTTTTTACTTTAGTTAGAGTTGCTCTAAACAATCTTTACAGTTTATAAGTGTGTGTTGATGATTCATCACATGATTCCCCATTGTAGTTAATCACAGTATTGCATTTATTATGGTAAAAAAGACCAAATAAAATCATTTGAAATTTCAATTTTGTATTGACAGTTGGTGTTCAAATTACAAATCAAAAGCAATCTGGATCACCTTAAACAACCATTGATACCATTTCACCTTCCGTTTGATGATTTCTCCTCATCCTCCATGTTCATCCACTCTGATTATCTGGTCTCATATGAGGAGCAAACAAATGATGAAAAGAGGATTAAAAGAAATCTCCATCACAAGCTGCACCCTCCCCAAAATGCCTGCCTGTCATTCTTACCGCCGCGGAAAGCTTTCAATTTATTTCCCTCTTGTTCAGACACCGATTCACATGGGCAGCGGGTGCGGGAGATGAAACCTGCTCCCGTTCCTACAGGCCCATATCTTTCCAACATCTTCATGATGAAAGTGTCAGAGCAACAAGTAGAAGTGGATGATATATGGTCTGAAGCTTAAAGTTGGTGGAGAGCGCGGGCATTAACACCGGTGCACTTTAACATACACACACGCAAAAATCACACACTCCTCCACTCTCCAGCACTCATGGAGAGAGAATATGTGGCCCCAGGGTCCCAACAGTAATCTCACATTGCATGGTAACGATGTGGGGGGAATGATTCCCTCTTCCCCTCGGCGCTCGGAAGTCGGCAATCTTTGAGTCAGCTTGATTTCTTTTTCTCTCCACTGGCCGTGGGAGGAAGGACTCCTTTGTGTAAGCCCACACAGCCTTAAAGCTTTCGGATACATTTTATAATGCGCATTTGAGTGTCTTCATGCACTTGTACCAAAATGGGGCTACAATTTATCTATCTGGTGTAGGTTGTGTGGGTGTAGGTGCTTTGTGGAAACTGGGCCACAGTGATGACAGCACTCATATAGTGTAATAATAACGTTATCCAGTGCAAAAAGAGGGAGAATGAAAACAAGAGTAAATCAAATTTTTACGGTCCGCAGAGAAAAGACTTAAACTCTGTGTTCCTTTCCACTAGCTTTCCCTGTTTTGTCTTTATCTTCTCACAAGTGGGACAAAGATGAGTTCAGTTTTAAAAGTGAGGCTTCTCACCACCATGATACTCACATGACTTGATGCAGCGCTATCGCTATGCTAATTTGAAATTTAATAAAAGTTGTATATTTGTAGACGATTCGTGTCGGTAGTGTAGGGAATAGAAATAAGCAAACTCTCCTGAAAAATGTATAAATAGACTTATCTCCTACTCTCCAAGAGAGAGAAGAAATACTTCTCTGAGTGTTACCTACATGTTTCTCAAGAGCTAGTTTTCCACACACACAATGTATGGAAAAGCTGAAGGAATTGGATTCTTGTCACCTTAAAATAAATGTTACCCATGTATGATTTGACTTGGTTTATTCATCAATCAATCATCAGTCAAACATGTTTGATTTTTGCATTGATTGATTGATTGCGTCAAACAATCAGTCAATCGAACATTCTGTCAAGTGTTTAAACAGTCAATTAAACATGTTTTCCATTCAATTGAAACCAATCAGTCAATCATTTAAAGGTCCCATCGAACGTTTTTTTACAAGATGTAATATAAGTCTAAAGTGTCCCCTGAATATGTCTGTGAAGTTTCAACTCAAAATACCCCATAGATTATTTTTTATTAATTTTTTTAACTGCCTATTTTGTGGCATGATTAAATATGAGCCGATTTATGGTTGCGGCCCCTTTAATTGCTTGCGCTCCCCACCCACGGAGCTCACGCTTGCCAGAAACAGTGCATAAACAAAGTTCACACAGCTAATATAACCCTCAAAATGGATCTTAACAAAGTGTTCGTCATGCATACTGCACGCATGCATCGGATTATGTGAGTATTGTATTTATTTGGATGTTTACATTTGATTCTGAATGAATTTGAGGCTGTGATCCGTGGCTAACGGCTAATGCTACACTGTTGAAGAAATTTATAAAGAATGAAGTTGTGTTTATGCATTATACAGACTGCAAGTGCTCTTGTCTCTGTGAATACAGTAACAAACGATGGTAACTTTAACCACTTTTAACAGTACATTAGCAACATGCTAACGAAACATTTAGAAAGACAGTTTACAAATATCACTAAAAATATCATGATACCATGGATCATGTCAGTTATTATTGCTCCATCTGCCATTTTTCACTATTGTTCTTGCTTGCTTACCTAGTCTGATGATTCAGCTGTGCACAGATCCAGACATTAATACTGGCTGCCCTTGTTTAATGGCTTGAACATGGGATGGCATATGCAAATATTGGGGTCATACATATTAATGATCCCGACTGTTACGTAACAGTCGGTGTTATGTTGAGATTCACCTGTTCTTCGGAGGTCTTTTAAACAAATGAGATTTATATAAGGAGGAGGAAACAATGGAGTTTGAGATTCACTGTATGTCATTTCCATGTACTGAACTCTTGTTATTCAACTATGCCAAGATAAATTAAATTTTTAATTCTAGGGCACCTTTAATAAAGATATCTATATTTTTGAATCTATATCAATAAATGTGTCTGACAGTCTGTGCTAACTCTCTTAATGATAAGATGTGACATGATTCTTAAAAATGTCAGCGGCTAACTGCCAGTAAAACTGGGTGGGCAAGGGACAGAAATGTTCTCGGTGTGATTTCTTTCATCTTCTCTCCCTCTCGCGTCACATCTCACCTCGACTGTCTCATTCCCACCCCAAGGACCAGTCAAACTATAATCATTCCAACCTTGATTTCCTGCCATTTTGCTATCATGGGGCTGTTTGATGGGGTAATCACTCTCATTCATTATTTATTTGAAGATGTGTGTGCGCCTGTGCTCGCTCCGTGCCCTGTGTGCCCTCTCGTCAGAGTGATTAGCACTGAAGATTGCTTTAATTAAACTAAAGCTGTGTATCCGCAGATACCGTATTCTGCCCACACCGTATTCCTGTGTCTTCCAAACTGCCTGGAAGTGTGCGGGTCACCGCGCTGTTACCTCCTCTTTGTCATGAAACCTGAACCCATAATAGCATGCCAGAAGCTGCCATTAAAATACTTCACCCACTTCAATGAACTTTGTTGGCTGTATTAGTTCATAAAATTGCATTGTAATAGCATAGTCATTGATACGCAATTATTTGTAATT